>NW_027494932.1:110000-262923 GCF_021521415.1 Bidens hawaiensis
AACCTAGAAGATGATAATGATACAAAACTACATACTTATTCATTATGATAATGATAACACTAGAATGTTATGAGCCTCTCTATTACGAAGTTGTAAATCTTATCCAGAAAATCTTACTAATAGCTCAATAATGGATAAAATTTTAAATTTATTTAAAAAATACGATTTATTAAACGAACTCAACTTTTAACGAAATTTATACCGGAATGTTAGTAAAAAAAAACTAAAAGTAAGACTATGTTTTCATACTATTTTTTTAAAAAGTTAAATATAATAAGTTATAAAACAAAAACCAAAAAATATATATAATTAGATGTGTAGAAAAAAATAAAAAAAAATTCAAACCATTCTCAATGATAAAACCCCTTTGCTTCAAAACCCTAAATCGACTTCTAACTTCGCTTTACTGTAAGAATATTTGTAATTCATATTTACTGTAATTCGTAGACTCGTCTCAATAAATCAATGATAAAAATGACACGTCTCAATAATGGAGTTAAGTTCCTGATAGATATCGACAGCGATTCCATGAGTAGGATGGTATGTTAATGTTATATGGTTAATTTTTTTTTATGAAACATTTTACAGTTTTGCAACATATACATTCTAAGAACAGTTTTTGTGTTACTTATAGCTCATTCCTAAAGCTGTTCAACCAATGTTTGCTGACATGAAATCGAATACCGGCTGTTGTTTGACTTATGATCAAAGTGGTAGAACATTTTATGTAGTTATAATCAAAGTACTTGATGACTTTTATTTTGGAACCGGTTGGACTGAATTAATCAGAGAATGTTGTATTGAAGCCGGAACATATGTTGTTTTTCAGGTTAAGTCAACATCTATGTTGAACATGTTAACTTTCAAAAGAAACGTAAATGATCAATCTGGTACAATGTTATGCATTCCAGTCAGAAACCGACACGTTCATTACTTGGTAACTTTTAGTTTATGTTTTTAATGATTGTTTCCAAATTCAAATGTCTATTAATTAACATGTTTAACAGGATTTCCCTGAGTGGTACGTGATTCAAGAATTTGGTGAAAATTGCATGTATTTGCTTTTTGAGCTTATTGATCCAGATAGAGTGTTGTTTAACGTTTCATGTCATTGGGATGGAATGGGTTATAGGATAGAGGATGGATGGATTGATGTTTTTAAACAAACCAACTTGAAAGGTGGTTCGTTTGTTGTGTTTGAAGTCATATCAGATTTTACATTTCATATTAATGTATTTCATGAAGATGGCATAGAATTTATCCTTCCTGGTCCAAATCAGCTGTTTCTCAACTATCAATTAAGCAATCAAGGTAGATCCTCCCAAAAACCAATTCATCTTGATGAGAAAAATGATGACTCTAAAATCGTCTTCCACATGAACGTTACCAAGAAATTGGTAAATTGAATTTTTAAATTTCTTTTTTATTTATAAGTCTATTCGTTTAAAGTTTAACTTTATAATATATTTGAAATTTGCTTTTCATAGCGTCTTCCGCGTCACATTGCTACCAAGATTGATGCCTATGATGGAATGCAAATCACTTTGGTCAATCCCGAAAGTCGTAAGAAAAAAATGAAACTTCATGGTGAATTGTCGGAACTGAAATTCAGATATTGTTTACCAAAATGGAAAAAATTCAAGGAGGAAAATGACTTATAGATTGGTGATAAGTGCAGATTTGAATATGACATCAATGAAGGTACTTTGTTACTTTCATAAGTTGATTAGTGCAAGAATGTGCGTTGTGTTTGGTGATTTTTGGAACATTTGTGATTTGGTGACTTTGGGAAACATTTGTGATTTGGTAACATTTGTGATTTTTGGAACATCTGTTATTTTCATGTTTAGATGGTTGTATTGATACATATTTTAGTTTATTGTTTTGAATGTTGATTGGTTAACTTTTAAATGCTTTACTTTTATAGTTTCTTGTAACATATTGTTTTGAATGTTGGTTGGTTACATATTTTAGTTTATTGTTTTAATGGTGCCTTTTGTATGAAAACTTTTAATGAATGGTAATTATGGAGTATCTTAAAACAAATCGTAAAAACAAAAAAGACTTTGTTAAAAACGCGTGTGATATGCTTATTAAATCGAAAACAACACCTGGTTAAATCTAAATATAAAACAAAAAACACGTTGTTAAAAAACAATATTACGCTTGTAACACGCTAATGTACAAAAACATATATAAATATCCTGATACGCTAGTAACACGCTTATCCCCTTTAATTTATATTAAAAACTATGCCAAATAATCTATTGGTTCTTAATCTATTGTTAAAAACGCTTGTGATACGCTTATTAAAATATGATATATTTGTTCAAACGAGTCTATTACGCTTGTAATGCGCTAATGTACAAAAACATATATAATTATCCTAGTACGCTAGTAACACGCTTATCCCCTTTAATTTATATTAAAAACTATCTTCTATTAGAGTGCCCATTTTCAGCCAGAGGTTTTGTGCCAATAATCTATTGGTTCTTAATTAAAAGGGAGGCAAAACTCAAAATCCTCCAAAATATTGGCTCCAAATATTCAAAAACTCCAAATTACATTTAACACTCCAAAAATCAAATTAAACTCCAAATTATTAAAAAACTTTTCCACTCCACAAATTAATCAGACAACACAAGAACAATCGAAGATGAAGCTTATAGATGAAACAATCGAACAAGAACATGTTTTATACTCCGATGAGGAAGCCAACGACGTCGACGACGCTCAATCAGACGACACTGAAGGCTACTCCAACGAGGAAGCCAACGACGAAAACGGTCAAGCAGACGATGCTATAGCGACGATGGCTATCGAACCCTTCAACAGTTTTGCTACTACTCAAAAACCTACATGGGGGTTGACGAGGTTACCTAAGCTACGTATCGATTATGCAAACTCTAGAGGTGTCAGACTGGTAGTGGAATTTGATAATCTGGGTAGGTTCACTGGCCAAAACATATCAAAGTTTGCAAGTTTTTTAGGGGATGTTGTAAGGGAAATAGTTGGCTTGAGACATTTAAGTTGGCGGGAGGTCACAAAGGAGCTTAGAGATAAACTGTGGGAACAAATAACGGTTATTCTTAATTTTTATTTGCGCATATTATATTTTGAGAAGTAATTTACCTTTTTAGTATTATATTATGCAGAAATATTTTGAGATTGAGGCATGTCACAGGCCTTCTATGATGAATCGGCTCGGACACCTTCTTCTGGATTTCCGAAGAAAAATGTATGTCAAATACATTATGCCGAACATCGGTAAACCTCTGAAGCTGAAGGCGATACCAAAGGGACACAGGACGATGATCAGGCAAGAAGACTGGTATCGCTTCGTTGAATACACACAATCAGAGCTGTTTCGGGTATAAATCCTCTACTCTGCAAACGTATATTGATCGAGTATATATGGTTTATGTTTTTTTTTAAATATAATGAAATGATTATAATGTGTGGTTGAAGAAAAAATCGGCTTCATCAAATGGAGCTCGAGCAAAGAATGTTTTTGATCATCACATGGGACGAGGGGGCTATACCTACCTTCGAGAGTAACTGGTAAGCACTGTCAGCTACTTTTCTCTCTAGTTCTGTTAGTTATGTGTCTAATGCATGACCTTCAGCTGCTTTCTCTTGAATTTTTTACAAGGTCAAAAAGAAGGAAATTGAACCGGATGAGATCCTCGGCCGTGCATTAATGTGGATGAAAGAAAGGGAGGACAAAGATGGTGCATACAAGAATGCTGTTTTCGAAGGCGTGGCAACCAAATTAGTATGTTTTAGTATTAAACTTTTTAAATCATGTTAAAGTCAATTCATTGCCTTATATTGGTGTCAAACAAACTTGAGTCTGTCTAACTTGTCTCAACACTTGATGTGGATACATAAGCGTGTTACTAGCGTATTAGAATATTTATAAATGTTTTTGTACATAAGCGTGTTACAAGAGTAATATACTAGTTTGAACAAATATATAACATATTTTAACCTAATCGTTTACAAAGTGTTTATTACTTACAGTATTTCGTGAAATATGACATTTTACGCTTGTAAGGAATCGGCAGTTTGACATTTGTTTTCTTGCAGGTTCAGCATGAGGAGCAGATCGCCTCCGGAGCCCTGAGACTTGAACCGTGCACAGATGTCGTCACCTTAGTGCTTGGCAAAGAGAAATGTGGGTTTTTAAAAGGGATTGGGTACGGATTGACAACAGGTAAATATTGGGGTGTGAGTCGAGTAAAAGGCTCATTTAAGCAACGGATTGCCCAACTTGAGTATGAGGCGATGTAGAGAGATGAAGTGGTGAACAGGTTGACGACTCTACTTGAATCCACGAATGCTATGCTAGCAAGCCGTGAGAAGGAACAGTTAGCATTTGAGGCCAGGTTCAGACATCTCGAAGGATTGTTGCCGCATGTGTCGGCAAGTCAAGTAAGTGACGTATGCTACATATTAATTAATGCATTCGACATACATAATTGGCACTGTTTTTTACACAATTCGTAGGTAAAGCATGTTCCCAATCAGGTTGGTTCTAACCAAAGTACTAGTGTTGTGGCGCAAAATAAAATGCCAGCCCTAGTAAGCATCTGACAGTTTCTTTGTTTATTACAACTTTCCCTATGATTTTTCATTTTCCATAACCTAATAAATTGATTTGTAGGCCAGTTCCGTGGGAAACATCTTAACCTCAGGTGAGGTTGTGCAACAAGAATCCGCTACTCAGGTAAGCATTTGACTGCTTGATTGATTTTTTCTAATAATTAACTTTCCATGTAAGTGCTGATTTTGCATCAGTTAATTGTAGGCCAAGTCTGTGGATAAAATAGTTTTCGGAACGGTACTCGCTCCCCATATCGCGACATCAGTAAGTATTTGACAATTTCAGTACTTTTTATAATTCGTTTCCAAGGTGAGTGTGCTCATTTTCTATTACTGAATTGCAGGCCAAGTCCGTGGAAAAAATTGTTGACCAAACGGTACTCGATCCCCATAGTGCGACATCAGTAAGTATTTGGCAATTTCATTTTTCATATTTTATAACCTAATAAGTCTAACAATTCCAATTTATTTTATATTACAAATGAACCCTGTAGAGAACAATGTTGACGAAACATCAACACAACTACACCACACTCCAGATAGTAACGGCTCGAAAAAACCATCAGTAAGTATTTGGCAATTTCAGTATTCCCTTTGATTGTTGATTGATTTCCATCCATAAGTTGATTTATTGAATGGTTTTCAGGTAAAACGAAGAAGCCATAAAAAAACAGTTGATGTATATACGGATGAAGCTTCCCCACATCCTGAAATAAAGGTATGTACTGCGCGAAACATTGTTAATTTCCCACCAAAATGGGTATGTACTTATATATTGACTTCAACATTGTTAATTTCACATGCTTGTTTATAGGTGTATGAGTGTTGTTTGTGTGTGCATGACAAGCGTAACAAGGTGGCACGTGGTACAGTTCAATGGTCACCGGTTCCACAACAGTTGCATGGAAAAGCAATCCCGGAGGGTTGCTATAAAGTTAGTATTGATGAAGTCATAAAGGAACAAGCAATTATTCCTTGTGAGGCAGGTGAAATTATGACTATTGGCGATGCACGTGGTACTTTTGTTGCTTGGCCAGAAAACCTAATCTTATATGACCAGGAGGTTTGTTCCCTTTTAACTTAACCGAACAAACATCTATGTTCATTTTCATTTAGTTTAAAAAATGAACACTTGTGTTCGTTTATGTTCGTTTGTTTATAATCTTGACTAACGTAATTGAACAAAGATAAACGAACATAAACAAACTTCTCGCCGAAAGGTTCACAAACAGTTAAATGAACGTTTGGTTCATTTGGCAGGCCTACTATTTTGTTCTATTCAATTACAAAATATGACATTAATTATACATATTTGTTTTTCATATTCTGTTGTTCCAGCTACCACCACTCCCATCCTCAAAAGAACCAGACAGGGTTGGCAAGAAGGCAAAGGCAAAGTATACAACGATAGACAGGGTGACCAAACAGAAGACAAGGAGCAGTGCCAAAAAACCGACGCCTTAGCTAGTATATAGGTAGTCGTTATTTTTGTATTTTGTAAGATATTTTGCACATACATTTGCTTAAGTGAATATTATTGTTAATATAATTTGTTTCTAATTTTATTTTGTCATGCTTGCTTATAGCTGTTTTATATTACTGCACAAAAAATAAAAATAATTATATTACCTAATTACACTCAATTTGGCCACATAGAACACATTAAATAGATGTGGCCAAAAGTAAGACAATAGCCACACCTGAAATTACAAACATCACTATGTGTAACGAAAAGTTTGAGAATAGCCACACTTTAAATTACGGATAGCATTATGCGTGACAAACGGTAAGACAATGGCCACACCATAAACTACAAAAGAGTGTTTGAGTGGAACCTTCACATTTTTAGCCACATTGACAGTAACCTCCAGTGTCTATATGTTATGTTTGGCCACACAATACATCACTATGTGTGACGAAAAGTTTGAGAATAGCCACACTTTAAATTACGAATAGCATTATGTGTGACAAACGGTAAGACAATGGCACACCACAAACTACAAAAGAGTGTTTGAGTGGCAACTTCAAATTTTTAGCCACATTGATTGTAACATCCAGTGTCTATATGATACGATTAGCCACACAGTACCTCACTATTTGTGACGAAAAGTTTGACAATAGCCACTCTTTAAATTACGAATAGGATTATGTGTGACAAACGGTAAGACAATGGCCACACCACAAACTACAAAAGAGCTTTTGACTAGCAAGTTCACATTTTTAGCCACACTGAGAATAACCTCAAGTGTCTATATGATATTATTTGCCACTTAATACCTCACTATGTGTGACGAAAAGTTAGACAATAGCCATAATTTCAATTACGAAAAGCATTATGTGTGACAAACGATAAGACAATAGCCTCACTATAATCTACAAAGGAGTGTTTGAGTGGCAAGTAAACATATTTAGCCACATTTAATATAATATCCAGTGTCTATATCCTATAATTAGCCACTCTATTATTAAATTTAAGTGGTCATTTCTTTGCTATATCCACACGGTATAGGTCACAATGCAAGCTTAACACAACCCTATTGGCCACATTATTGTAAAATTCATGTGGCTGAAATAATAATTCATGTGGCTATATACGTGCAATGGTCACTCATAGGAAACAGTCATGTGGCCATTTTCTACCGTTTAGCCACACTTATTGGAGAGGCTTCTTGATGGCCAGCAACTAATACCTGTACCCTTTAGCCACACTTATTACAACATAAGGCCACTAAAAACTGTGTGTGGCCATATCATACCCACAGTGTCGCGACCTTTGGCCACATATGACCTGAACAAAATGTGTGTGGCTAAAGGCCTACGGACACACTTTTTTCGTGTGGCCGAAGGTCAATTTTCACGTAGTGGTGCCAATGGGTTGACTGTAAACATGTCAAACATGATATTCTTGGTTACACGTCGGTCGACCTAAACAAATTTGGCCACAAGGATGATCTGTTCATATTGGCCTCGCAAGCACGCCAGGTGTTTTATGTTCAAGATCAGCTGGATAGAAAAAAGCATGTTGTCCTCATGACTCCACCCAAGAATTATAGGCATTCGTATAACGAGGTCCGTGAGGAATTTAGTACAGTAACTTTCCCTCATGAGGGTAATACATTGCCACTTGAACAACCTAATCAAATGCTTCGTATTGAGTCCCCGGATGATTACTGGAGGCCCGGAAAAAGCCTACAACTATTCATAATGGAGATTGACACCGATGTCGGGGTTGTCGACCCAACAGTTGTGTTCGTTCGGCTAGTTAGATGTAAATATATGTTTAAATTTAGTTGTGATACACGATATCACCATTCTTTACTTTGTACTTATTAATTCAAACTACAGAAATATTGGTTTTTTTTAATACTATTACTACTTATACAGGCCAGTTTGTTGAATTCATTTCATCTTCTGGCTATTTTGGTCAATTGGTGTCAAGTTCAAACATACATCATGTTACATCGATAAAAGTCACTATTGACTTGTAGTGTATCATAGTAAGATCAATAAAGTCATTACACTCATAACAGACGCGTGCTATATCAAAGTTACATTAATATAAAGAAAGCCCAAAAATGCATCATGTTGTCTAGGGTGTTCATGGTTCGGTTGGAAACCGCAAAACCGCCCAAACTGGCCATCGGTGACAGTCATCATTTCTTGTCTGATGGTTTTGTTTCTTGCACAACCTCTATTTGGTTATGTTTCAACATACTTTTTAACAGCTGGTTTCCTGCAAAACATTATCAACTCATTTTATGAAAAAAGACCATTATACCCTTCTTTTCACTAACCTGCATACCAAAATTGTACCCTCCATATACTCATATCTTTGACCAAAGCATCTGTGGGTCTTAGACTTTGAAGAAGCCTTTGAACAAATAAAATTCAGTTTTAAAAACCCCTTCCAAACTCAATGCCATCACCAGTAACCTAATTTAAGATTTGGTGATGACATTGAGTTTTGGAAGGGATTTTATCAAAATTTAAGATCTTTGGGAAGTTAAAGATCTGTGGAAACCTTAGATTTTTTCTGCTTGGCCAAGTTTGGAATTCACATAACATATATATATTAAAGCCTAATAAATTTCAGCCACCAGTATTATTGCAGTCATTAAAGTCTATGTTGTTTTATAGTTGGTTGTTGAGTGTATAACTGCAGTCATTAAAGTCTCTTTTGTTATTCAATCACACTAACATCTATTTTAAAGTTAATTAAAAAAAACTACATCCAATACGCATTACTTACGCTTAAACCAAAATATAATAATAACATGCAGTTACTGTACGTTAATGCTTAACATACATTAAAAACAAAGGGAAAGAAACTTAAACGCTCAGAAACCTTAAACGTAACATATGTCATTTGAAAGCACAACATAGCAGCCTGATTAAATAAACACTAAAGTCTTAAGATATTATGAGTTCATTTCAATATTAATAAATAAATAAAGATATATTTTATTATAAATTACTTTGTAATTAAACATTTAATTCGATTCAAATATCTTTTAGTTAAATGTATTATGTTAAATCGAAGTAATAAAGTTTATTCTACTAATTTCATTAATTAAGTATAATTAAAATAATATAGAGAACTTAAAATTAAACCGGTTAATTTTAATTTTATTACATAGAAGTCATTCCCTAATTATTAAAATTTTATTAAAGGAAAACGCTCAGCCAAACGCTCAAAAAACGGTCTTCATGAAAAAAGTGAAAAATTGATCGATTAACCATCCAAAACTGTTTTTTTCGGAGAACAAATGATTGATTGGATATGTATATATTGACGATTCTGAGATGTTTGGAGGTGATTTCATGGATCGATTCGTGAAAATATGGATTCGTGTACGTTAATGTACGTTAAGGATTAGTGTATTGGATCTTTTCACTACAGTTAATAATAACATTTACAATAATAACATTCACATAACATATTAATACCAAAATATAATAACATTTACAATAATAACATTTGCATTAATACAGAAAACCAAATTACATAAAACTAACTCCTAGCATCTGATTCCATATCGGAATCTACATCGATATCCATCGGATTCGAGGCTTCTGTAGACCTGCCATCAGATTCCGTATCCGAATCTCCATCCGGATTCTCTTCTGGGGTATGAGATGGCATGATCCTCTCGTACATGACATCCGAGGTGTAGCTGGAGTCCTTAAGCCTTTGGAGGAGAAGGTTCACCTGACTACGGAATGCCCTATAAAGGGACACAGCCTTGAAGTCCTCCAAGTCGTTCAACTCAATGTACGCCACCTCTATGCCCGGGACTACCATATCAATGCTGAAATAATCAGCAGTCGTGCCCAAGCCACCTAACCATTCGGTTAAGTTGTTGGTACGTGAAGGTGTGAGGGTGGACATAGTGAGAGAACGTCATAGAGCCCAAGATCTAGCCGCAAATACGATACATCAACACGAAATCGATACTTTAAATATATACTTTATTGATAGATATGGATGAATACATTAGAGAGAATAATAAGTTATGGAGAGGATAACTTAGATCTATGTACAAGTTCCTACCTAGATTATGACATAATCTATCTATTTATAGGCCAAAGCCCAATTCACAATAAATATAGATTAAATACAAAGACTAAACCGCCTATAACTTATTCGATCGCTACGGACATCGAAACCGTGCACTAACACATAGTCCACAAACCTCACCCTTTGATTCTTCCGGACGGCACCGGAAGAAAAGTGGAAACGAATGGTGAAAAATGTGGGGTCGTAGTAGATGGGGGCATGAGTACCGGGTTTACATACGATCCATGAAGAAGCCATTATCGGAAATAAATCAGAAGTAGATTGTGATTGTGATTGTGATTGTGATTGTGATTGTGGATTGTGATTGTGGATTGTGATTGTGATTGTGATTGTGGATTGTGACTGGTATTTAAACACCATCAGAACCCGGCGGTTATCTCCCTGACAATTTGAAATTGGCGGCACAAGAAACTATAAAGGCAATGATGACGTCGCCACTCGTCAAATCAACGTGTGGCCATTAATTACGTTTTTGACACGCTTAAACATTTTTAGTGTGACCATTTATCACTTAGAGCCACACATAATAAGTGTATCCGTGACAATAAAAAACTTAGAAAAAATAAAACTTACATACTCTTTGGTCACACAACCTCGTATAAGTGGCCATTAATTACATTTGGACACACTTAAAAATATTTAAGTGTGACCATTTCTCACTTATAATCACACATAATAAGTGTATCTGTGACAATAGAAAACTTATAAAAAAATAAAACAAAGATACTCTTTGGCCACACAACCTCGTATAAGTGGCCATTAATTACATTTGGAAACACTTAAAAATATTTAAGTGTGACAATTTCTCACTTATAGCCACACATAATAAGTGTATCCGTGACAATAAAAAACTTTTAAAAGCAAAGTAGTAAATATAAGACATCTGCATTTTAGTTAGATTAGCGATAGGAGGTTTACCAATCCTATCTTATCCCTATGAATGACAATAAAGATGATAATAATGGTTAAAGCCTAGGTACTAATGTTTAATACCTAATTCGCTGAAACCGATGGCTCTAATACCAACCTGTCACACCCCGACTTAGGCCCTAGGCATGTGACCACAAGTTGGTACCTGTTTTATAAATATATTAGAGTATTGGGTTGATTTTAGCGGAAGACTTTAGGTTTGAATATAATATTCATTTACATTGAAAATTTACTCGGGAAATAAATACCCGAGTATTAGGTTACAAAAGATATGTTTCATATTACAAGGATTTAGTTTATCAAAACGGAGCCATCTTGTGCGCGATACTATCTTCATAAGACTCCAATCCTTGCTATTACTACTTATGCTTAATTACCTGCAATGGGTTTGGAAAAATACGTCAACTATATGCTGGTGAACACGTATGACTCAATAAAACATTTTGAATGACAATATAATACAAATGTAGTTTTCTTGACAATCTCAGCGGAAGCATTTCTACTTCCGGCATATGTACCACTGCCCTATAGACACAACGGTATTCCCCGAGCCAAACGGCCCTAAACTGATAAATGGTCATGACCGTTTAAGCTCGCAGCTTCATTGCCTTTGATTGATTGATTGAGCTTTAACAGTTATGTTTGGATCCAGACACATGCGTATTCGGTCTGAGTTGATATTATTCTCTACTTTGTATTATAATGTTTTAGAGACTTCATTATCTCATGTAGACATTGATTGACTCGTTAAGACAAACACCCGTTCGTCTCATTGAGTATAAATATGTTTTGACTGATTAAAAAGGTTGACGTATTCACCTGTACCGTCGGTGTTGTAAACCTTGACTGATTGATTGATCGACTGTGAATGATATTAACCCATACATAAATAGGTTCGTATGAATGTTTTGAATGATGTTAAGCTATGATTGTAAGCTTAACCTTGAAATCGTTTGTCTTTGATTGTGAATGAAAACACTTAGTTTTATGTGACGTTTGATATAGCATGCTTTGGCCTAATAGGTTCTATCACGTTGGTAAGTTTCTCCGTGTAAGTAAATGGGTCCCTCGGTTGATTGGGATTTATGCGAATTACTTTTCCTTAGGCAAGAAACCTACTAATGATATCCCCCTTCCAGTTACTACATGGCCGTCAAAATATATCTTTCGTTTAACATTACTTCATTATGAAGTAACGTTTATGAAAATATGATTGTGAATGAATGTTTGTAAAATACGATCAAGGTTAAAGGCCATAGCCTTGATTGATAGTCTAAGCTATAATTCAAATAACTAAACATAACTCCTACCTTAATTCGGATGCTTAGATTGATAATACAATAAGGCAGGACTTGATCTACTCGTTTATGTGATTGCTAGCTTAATTCCAACTTCGTTTCTTGCACGTTTTACGAGAAAATGTCACGTCGGCTTGTTACGGCAACAGGGCACGTTTTCCAAGGCTATGTGTGTGTAAAGAAAGGTGTGTTTGGGATGAAATGAACTCATGCCCGTCACCCCCCTTTTATAGCCCATCCTGGACCCCGTCGCGTACCGCGCCCGGTCCTTTGGGACTTGTCGCGTACCGCGACGCCGCAAAATTACACCGCCTTATGCGGTGTTGACACGTGGCCTGTCATATTGCGCCACGTGTTGACACGGTGTTCAACACGTGTCCACTGACTCAGCAACCCCATCGCGCTACGCGATGGGTTTGTTTGTTACCCCCGTCGCTTACCGCGACGGGAGAAGATTTTCAGAATTTACCATTCTGGTCCCTGTACTTTCTAAGTTAGTATATTTAGACCAAAATTGAGATGGTTCAGGACGTGGTGTTACATCCTCCCCACCTTTTGAATAATCTCGTCCTCGAGATTTATTGGAATAGGTTGGGATACTTTTTCTTCATTTCTGACTCGAGTTCCCACGTATACTCGGGTCCTCGTCTTGAATCCCATTTGACTTTCACGAGCTTGAGTAGTTTGTGTTTGAGAAACTTGATCATGCTATCTTCTATTAGAATAGGTTGTTCCACAAACTTAAGCTTTTCGTTGATCTTAACATCTTTCAATGGCATAGCAAGGGTTTTGTCGGCTAAGCACTTACGTAGATTAGATACATGAAACACGTCATGAATGCCTTTCATTTCATCGGGTAACTTTAGCCGATAAGCAACTGGTCCAATTCTTTCGAGGATTTTGAATGGTTCAACGAATCGTGGACTTAGTTTCCCTTTCTTTCCAAATCTTACTACACCTTTCCAAGGCAACACTTTAAATAGAACTCTATCGCCTTCTTTAAACTCTAATGGCTTGCGGCGAATGTCCGCATAACTCTTTTGCCTATCTCTTGCTGCCTTTAATCGTTCTCGGATTTGTATAACTTGATCAGTGGTTCTTTGAACAATTTCAGGTCCTGACAACTGACTATCACCTGTTTCTGACCAACATACAGGTGTTCTACACTTACGCCCATACAATGCTTCAAATGGTGCTGCTTGGATACTCGTATGATAGCTGTTGTTGTATGAGAATTCCATTAGCGCAAGATGAGTGTCCCAACTTCCTCCTAAGTCGATAACATAGACACGAAGCATATCTTCCAATGTTTGAATTGTTCGTTCACTTTGGCCTCAGTTTGGGGATGATAAGCAGTACTTAGATTTAATCGAGTCCCCATAGCCTTTTGAAAACTTGACCAAAAATTTGAAGTGAAACGACTATCTCTATCGGATATGATGGATAGCGGCACACCATGTAAGGATACTATGTTTTCGACATATAGATGTGCTAACTTATCCATACTAAACGTTTCTTGAATTGGAATGAAATGGGCAGACTTGGTAAGTCTATCGACAATAACCCAGATCGTATCATTTTGACGAGAAGTCTTAGGTAACTTCATGATGAAATCCATAGTTATCATATCCCATTTCCATATTGGGATTTCCGGTTGTTGTAGTAATCCTAACGGCTTTTGATGTTCAGCTTTCACTTTTGAACACGTCAGGCACTTAGCTACATACAAAGCAATGTCTTTCTTCATCCCGATCCACCAATAATCATCTTTTAGATTATGATACATCTTGTCGCTTCCCGGATGCATCATGTACTTTGACTTGTGTGCTTCTTCTAAAATCTTATCTCTTAGACTTCCGACCATTGGTACCCAAATCCTAGTACCAAGTCTAAGGATTTCGTCATTTCCTTTAATCAATTGATCAATTGTGTTGTTCTCTTTTTCGGCTTTAACATTTCCTTCCTCTAGTGCCAACTTCTGAGCTTCTTTGATTTGGCTAGCTAAATCAACTTTAAGTTCTAGTCTAAGAGCTCGAACTCTCTTTGGCTTCTCATTTTCTTTTCTACTTAAGGCGTAAGCTACCACGTTGGCTTTTCCTTCATGATATACGATCTCACAGTCATAATCATTAAGTGTTTCCATCCAACGCCTTTGTCTCATATTCAATTCCTTCTGATCGAATATATGCTTCAAACTTTTGTGATCAGTATATACCGTGAATCTTACACCATACAAGTAATGTCGCCATAACTTCAACGTAAAAATTATAGCGCCTAATTCAAGATCATGCATGGTGTAATTCTTTTCATGAGCTTTCAATTGTCTCGAAGCATAAGCAATCACTTTCTTTCCTTGCATCAAAACATTTCCCATTCCCGTGTGTGAAGCATCACAGTAAATGATAAAGTTTTCAAGCCCTTCTAGCAAAGCCAGAATCGGTGCATTAGTTAACTTTTGTTTTAGTGTTTCGAATGCTTCCTCTTGCTTCGGTCCCCATTCAAACTTAATTGCTTTTCTTGTAAGTGAAGTTAATGGGACTGCTATTCAGGAGAAGTCTTGAATGAATCTTCTATAGTATCCGGCTAAGCCTAGAAAACTTCGGACTTGAGTCAGTGTCTTGGGTTTCTCCCAATTAGTTATAGCCTCAATCTTTGCTGGGTCTACTTGAATACCCTTTTTGTTTATAACATGACCAAGAAACTGTACTTCGGATAACCAAAATTCAAATTTCAAGAATTTGGCGTATAATTTCTCGTTCCATAGGGTTTCAAGTATGATCTTAAGATGAACTTGATGATCATCTTTGGATTTTGAATAAACAAGGATGTCATCGATGAAAACAATAACAAACTTGTCCAAATAGGGCATACAAATCCGATTCATCATGTCCATAAAAGCTGCTGGGGCATTAGTGAGTCCGAAAGGCATCACAGTGAACTCATAATGTCCATATCGGGTTCTAAAGGCTGTCTTTGGTATATCTTCTTCTTGTACCTTCAATTGATGATACCCGATATTAGGTCAATCTTGGAAAAACAACTTGCTCCTTGAAGCTGATCGAACAAGTCATCAACTCTTGGTAATGGATACTTGTTCTTGATCGTGACCTTGTTCAGTTCTCGATAATCTGTACACATTCTCATTGATCCGTCTTTCTTCTTTACGAAAAAAATTGAGGCTCCCCACGGTGAAGAACTAGGTCGTATAAATCATTTCTCTAACAATTCATCTAATTGTTTCTTCAGCTCCTTCATTTCCGTTGGTGCTAGACGATAAGGTGATTTGGCAATTTGGTGATGTTCCTGGCATGAGGTCAATCTTAAATTCTACTACTCGATCAGGCGGGGCTCCTGGTAGCTCATCAGGAAATACATCTTGAAATTCGAACACGATTGGCACTTCCTTCGTCTTCTTAGGTTTGGGTTCTTTGGTTACATAGGCCATGAATGCGAGGCATCCTTTACCTATGCAATGATTTTCTTTGATCTTGGAAATGATTCCTACTTTTCCTTCTTCTTTATATCCGGTTATACGAATGGTTTTGTTATTGGGTGTTTGAATGTCAATGGCTCTATCGTTACATAGGATACGGGCTTGATTAAATGATAACCAGTCCATACCTAAAACTACATCAAAACCTGCCAATGTCATGGGTAACAATCGTACAGGTATGACGTGATTGGCTAAAGAAATTATGGCATTATCTAAAGCCTCGGTTATTCTACTTATATTACCATCAGCAGTCTCGACTTCATAATGTTTATCTAATTTAACTAAGGGTTCATTTAATAGACTACAAAATTTATAATCTATAAAGCTTTGGTTTGCACCCGAGTCAAATAGTATTCTAGCATAAACATTATTTATAGGAAACGTACCGGTGATCACGTCCGGTATATCTGCTGCCTTCTGGGTGTCTAGCATAAAGACACGAGCATTTCCTTTCTTGACATCGGTCTTCGTACCGCTGCCACTTGCTCTAACAGTCACTACCGTTGTCTTCTTCTTTGGACACTCAGTGCTATAGTGTCCTTTCTCACCACACTCAAAGCATACTCCTGTCTTTTTCCGGCAATCTGCTTCCGAGTGGACCAATTTCTTGCAGAATTCACATACAATGGTATTAGTTGGTCGAAGACATCTGCCGAAATGTCTCCTTCCACATGGCTTGCAAACGGGGCGACTATACACAAATCCCCCTTCTCTTTTCTTCTCTGTCTTTCTTACCTTTCCACCCACACTTGTTTTTCCCTCATCTTTCTTTTTCTCATCTCGGTTCCTCAACATCCCGTCCATCAAATATCCGGCCAACTCCATTGCAGATTCTGTTGTGGACGGCATATGTGAACGGACTAAGTCACGGATTTCTATCGGCAACCCGTAAATATAGCGCATCACATTGTTGATTTCAGGAGTGACCAAGTGAGGCACGATTCTACAATACTCAAGGAACTTGGTGTTATATTCCTTGAGATTGGTTCCAACAACCTTGTGGTTCCACAGCTTGGTTTGAATCTGATCCATTTCATTAATCGGACAGAACTTCTTCAATACCATAGCTTTAAATGTTGCCCAGTCTAGATTGTATAAATTTTCTCTACCCTTGATTCCAATCAGGGTATTCCACCACTCTAATGCCTCTCCCTTGAAGATCTGGGAGGTATATTGCACCTTCTCGCTTTCCGTACATTTGCTTATTAGTACAATCGATTCCATTTCCTCCAACCATCGGAGGGTATGTATCACTCCTTTATCCCCGTGGAACTCTTTGGGGTTATAGACTTTAAACACCTTGAAATCACAACCTTCATGTATATTTAATTTCTTCATCTTTTCATGAAGGTGGTTTTCAGCAGTCGAGCTTTCATCACTTGCTTCTTTCTTTTTGGGTTCTTTCTCTTTCATACTTTCCTTCTTTTCCGATTCCTTTTTCGATTCTTTCTTTGATTCTCTTTTCGAAGTAGCAGATTCGCTCTTACTTCGACTTGTTCTTTTGTTAGAATGCGAGGTAGTACGACTTTGATCATGTTTCAATATTTCATAGATTGGATTCACGGCCTCTTTTATTAGATCACGGATACCAAGCACATAATTTTATGGTATAGCTTGTATATTTTCCGCAATTGCTTTTTCTTGCAAGATTTCTTCAATTGTCTTTCCTTTATTGTTTACTTGAGTTTCTTGATTACTATTTGCTTTAGACATGTTGTTACATGAATAAAACAAAATTTCAGAAAAGACACACTTTATATTACATTTATTTATCTTACAAGAAAAAGTACATAGCTACGAGTTCTAATCCTTAATCCATTTTGTAACAAGATTTTTATCTTGTCACACTTCTTGACAATTTTTCTCCCTATTCTCTTTTTGTCTACTTTCTCGTTTCTCAGCTCGTCCATCACCGAATTTGGCGGGTTCGAATATCCCGTTGGTGCAAATGCGGCTGGAAAGAGATAAGCATTTTATTGTGGATAGAGATGCGGGTTAGCAACGTATGCATGCATTTCTTCATCAGGGATGTTGTTGGCATAAAACTCCTTGATGAGATTTGCCTCCTCCCGAATCTCTTTTTCTTGCTGGGAGATCGATGGCATTGATCCCTTATAGCATGGAAAATGAGGATATTGATTCTCCTCATCTTCTTTCTTGGAATCCTCCTCTTCCTCGGGGTCTTCCTCGGATTCATAAGGATTATTGATTGGCGATTGAACTAATCTCTTTTTGTATGGTAAGCTGACCCTCATCTTTGGCTTATGACTTTGTTCAGCAACGGTTGGTGGGATCTTGTATTGATATCCCAATGGTGGTGATCCGAATTGCCATCTCCTTTGATCCGAATGACAATTCATCCAGCTTGATGACTCTGAGTTAGTTTCTTGTTTGATTTTACTCTGTACCTCATGTTCCTCGGAAGGATGGTATGTTGGAATGTTGGAGGGGTAATACTGGGGAACGTTGTCCTCGTTATTATCGGAGATTTTGATTGGACATTGTTGACTGCCTGGGAGACACACAGGTTGGCTCCCGTATGGTAACACCTGATTGATTGGATGATCACGATTGAAAAAGCTAGTGTAATAACTATTGCTACTTTCCATATCGGATGGTTCGTTAATGATTGTCGGTACTGATCGAATGGCTACTCGATGTCTACGACCAAAGTAGTTAATATAAGACATATGCATTTTAGTTAGATTAGGGATAGGAGGTTTACCAATCCTATCTTATCCTTATGAATGACAATAAAGATAATAATAATGGTTAAAGCCTAGGTACTAATGTTTAATACCTAATTCGCTGAAATCGATGGCTCTGATACCAACCTGTCACACCCTGACTTAGGGCCTAGGCGTGTGACCACAAGTTGGTACCTGTTTTATAAATATATTAGAGTATTGGGTTGATTTTAGCGGAAGACTTTAGGTTTGAATATAATATTAATTTTACATTGAAAATTTACTCAGGAATTAAATACCCGAGTATTAGGTTACAAAAGATAAGTTTCATATTACAAGGATTTAGTTTATCAAAACGGAGCCATCTTGTACGCGATACTATCTTCATAAGACTCCAATCCTTGCTATTGCTACTTATGCTTAATTACCTGCAATGGGTTTGGAAAAATACGTCAGCTATATGCTGGTGAACACGTATGACTCAATAAAACATTTTGAATGACAATATAATACAAATGTAGTTTTCTTGACAATCTCAGCGGAAGCATTTCTACTTCCGGCATATGTACCACTGCCCTATACACACAACGGTATTCCCCGAGCCAAACGGCCCTAAACTGAGAACTGGTCATGACCGTTTAAGCTCGCGGCTTCATTTCCTTTGTTTGATTGATTGAGCTTTAACAGTTATGTTTGGATCCAGACACATGTGTATTCGGTCTGAGTTGATATTATTCTCTACTTTGTATTATAATGTTTTAGAGATTTCATTATCTCATGTAGACATTGATTGACTCGTTAAGACAAACACTCGTTCGTCTCATTGAGTATAAATATGTTTTGACTTATTAAAAAGGTTGACTTATTCACCTGTACCGTCGGTGTTGTAAACCTTGACTGACTGATTGATCGACTGTGAATGATATTAACCTATACATAAATAGGTTCGTATGAATGTTTTGAATGATGTTAAGCTATGATTGTAAGCTTAACCTTGAAATCGTTTGTCTTTGATTGTGAATGAAAACACTTAGTTTTATGTGACGTTTGATATAGCATGCTTTGCCTAATAGGTTCTATCACGTTGGTAAGTTTCTCCAGGTAAGTAAACGGGTCCCTCGGTTGATTGGGATTTATGCGAATTACTTTTCCTTAGGCAAGAAACCTACTACTAATGATATCCCCCTTCCAGTTACTACATTCCTGTCAAAATGTATCTTTCGTTTAACATTACTTCATTATGAAGTAACGTTTATGAAAACATGATTGTGAATGAATGTTTGTAAAATACGATCAAGGTTAAAGGCCATAGCCTTGATTTATAGTCTAAGCTATAATTCAAATAACTTAAACATAACTCCTACTTTAATTCGGATGCTTAGATTAATAATACAATAAGGCAGGACTTGATCTACTCGTTTATTGATTGCTAGCTTAATTCCAACTTCGTTTCTTGCACATTTTACGAGAAAATGGCACGTCGGCTTGTTACGGCAACAGGGCACGTTTTCCAAGGCTATGGTGTATAAAGAAAGTTGTGTTTGGGATGAAATGAACTCATGCCCGTCACCCCCCTTTTATAGCCCATCCTGGACCCCGTCGTATACCGCGCCCGGTCCTTTCGGACTGGTCGTGTACCGCGACGCCGCAAAATTACACCGCCTTATGCGGTGTTGACACGTGGCCTGTCATATTGCCACGTGTCGACACGGTGTTCAACACGTGTCCACTAACTCAGCAACCCCATCGCGCTACGCGATAGGTTTGTTTGTTACCACCGTCGCGTACCGCGACGGGAGAAGATTTTCAGAATTTACAATTCTGGTCCCTGTACTTTCTAAGTTAGTATATTTAGACCAAAATTGAGAGGGTTCGGGACGTGGTGTTACACCCTATTATGTTGGCAACCATGCACGCATTTCTATAGCCTACTCCCCTACTTGCTTTAGGCTACATGTCGTCTTTCCACACAGGTCAATTTGCATTTGTTACCGTTGGCTATGATATGGCTAACTCAAGCAATAAGAGGATTTAGGATGATAATGTGATCCTACCTTTACCAATTCTTGAGGTTGTGTAACTCAGTTTTGGGCGCTACAGCTGTTTCGATTCAGGTGTTAGAACCATTGATGGAGTACTTAGACTCCTAGTAATTTTCACTTGTTGATCTAGTTAGGCATCGCATGCCTTGGATATTTTAGTATGGAAAAATTAAAAATGTATTATTGGTGTTGATGCGTATTCACACCATAATAGTTATTTTATTAACTTCTAAACAAGTATTATAATTTTCCAACTTAAAATGTCACGATGATCTTTGGCTGATTTATTGATTATTGTGCGAATGTGATTATTTCCTATATTTAGTCACACACATTTAATAATAATATTGAATATTTCTTTATCTATGTTATCCGAAAATAACATAAACGACAACATGCCACTGTAAAGAAGACAAAATTTTGCTAGTAGAAGATATGGATTACTGACCTACTCTGAAGGATTAGTTCAACTAATATCATAACGTGTAAACATTGTTTTAGAAAAGTGAAATATTAGCCCAGGGTACTAGTAATGACTTGGATATTAAGAACGCCTAATATTATGTGTAAATATTCCAACTATAGAGTGAAAACTTGGTCAACTTTAGTGTACTCGGTTACACAAATTAAAGTTCTTGTATGGATTCTATAAATGAATAGGTGGAATATGTGATTAGTATTTAATACATGTATCTATGTGTAAACTTGTTTTACCTATAATTATGACCATAATAGAAGAATACTAGAATGATCTTGTAAGGTAAATTGACAATTACACTTGATATCATGTAATTATGAATTTACAGGTACGAGAAAATTATGGGAAATTATATTGTGATTACCTATGAGTAGAATATGATAGTTAATTACAATTTATGACGCGATAGTAATCATCAAGTCACCCATCCATTCGTATAATAGTGTGGAAAAATGGATTCTCTAATCAGGAGTTTATTGAGACAATAATCTGGTTTAAGATTTCTGCGAACCCTTTCTTTCAATCCACCATGATTATTCTATCATCTTTGGGCTTAGTCATGTATATTTTGCGGTGATCCTTGCTCCATGATTGTGTTCATACGTCATGACTATATTGATCTCGTGATGACATACGTGTTGGTTCTTATTCCTAAACAAGTTATGCTATGTACCTAAAATCTTGATGATCATGTCATTAGGATAAATTATGTACAGATTCCTTTGCGGATTTTGGATATTACATTCGACTCTGATAGATGCATCAAAGGATTTTTAGCTTGAAGGACATATATCATATCTTTGTTATAGAAATCGTCACTTTTGGAATCTAGGCGTGAGTAGGATATTCCTATTTGTCATACCCAAGTTTGAGACTACGCTTGAATGATTTAGTTCCTTGTGAAATCATAATGACTTATTCGCTTAATGATCCAATCTAACACTTCCTATATGCGTCTCTTGTATAATAAGTAATGTTATCTTTATATGCGTGTGATACCTAAATGTGGTGTAAAGACTAATACAAAGACAAGTAGACATCGTAGCTCTTGTCGAAATTCTAATACACCCATTATAAACACAACGACCTCAAATATATAGATGATGAACTAACTGCGCAACTACCTCATAATCACTAACCCCACATAACTGATTCGAGGCATTTTGGAGATTTTGAGTGTACTGTCATGTCTGGCATATTCATAGTTGTCCACTAAGCTCTAAAGTTACACGTATACACAAAATTTTGTTTACCTTAATGTTTCAAATTCTCATCTAATGGACAAAAGATAAGTATCTTCAACCAATCAATTGTCCATAAATATTATATGATGATAATGCTATTTTCACCAAATAGAATATATTATCGGCTTAAAAATGTTATTTGCATAATTAAGCGAAATGTGATTTTCTCAAATCGGTCAGCCCCTCACTACTGATAATCATGACGAATATAATCACACCCTTAAATCTACAAACTTTAGAACCTAAGACTAAAAACTTAGGATCATCATCTATTTAAAAAAATCTACAACCCAGTTCTCGTAATGAAAACGTTGACCCCTTATTCGATGTAAAATAAAGATTTTGTGAAGACTAGGTCTTTATGAAATATGTATCCGTTCCTCAATTTTCAATAAAAGGAAGTTTCGCTACCCTTGATATCTTTAAGATCAAATAAAATTTGTTGAGACTAGGGAACGTAGTTGTCGGAATAATGTTTATTTTAAATGCATACGATAACAATCTTGTAGGATCATTACCGTATTGTGTTGCATACTACTGGATTTGAAATGACACGTGGTCATTTTACTAACCCTTGGATGTAATACATTTCAAGTTTTATTGTTGTTCATCATGTACTTTTAGACCTTACCCCTAACCCGAATATTCAGTTGATTTATTAATTGCCCCGAGCAATAAATATATGATTTTTTTCTTCTGGAATTCATCACCTATGATTTCGTTATTTTCCTCCTTTAGTAATGATAACTAACACGCAGTTGGTACTAATATCGTTACTTGGTAGAAAAATTCCGCAACATAGGATTATAATTAACATTTCATTTCGTTAAATTGAACTGAACCTCCTTGGTGCTCGCAACACTCGAGCTTCTCAGTCTGATTGAATCATTAGATCTTACATAGTTATCTCGAATCTATCCTAACTTCAAATTCAATCATTATTCCATGACATGCATCATGTGATTTCACACTAATGCTCAGTATATCGGTATGATATACTAACTCTGTGTTGTTTAAAGAGTGGAACCCTCATTAACTTTTTATCCTTGAATGAATAAGCTTGTCTAATGTACATGGACCCCATCCTTGTTACTATTAACCACCATTGAATCTACTTTTTCAGTTGTATTGCGTATATACACAAATTTTGTCATTCCCTCATTTAACATCATATCGTTGCCACTTCAATAAATAATAATGGTTGTTGCTGACAATAGCGGATCAATGTCTTATTTTGTCTATGCTTGCTTGCAGTTAAAGATGAGTATAGTCTCGTAAGACTTAGGCTCGAACACATAAATAAGTGTGATTTACTAATGTTCAATGGCAGGTCGACCTATTCCTTAGCTACAGAGACCTTAAGTAATATGGAACGAATGTGTTATTAGTAACATTTTCAAAGTTATATTGTGACATCTACTTCTTAGGAAGTTACGTAATCAAAGAATCATACACCAAAGTATTTTGTACTAACAGATAATCATTGTGAAAATTTGAATACTCTAATGAAAATGTGTGCTTGGTGTGCTTAGATAGAAATAATAAATATATATATTTAAGCACACCCAATCATATGTTAAAGGGTATTATACAATACTTTTGACACTATAGATTAAATCTTAATCGGATGCTTGTATTGTGAATTCATATTAAGTTATACCTGGTACTTATGCTATAACAAAGTGTGATAGTAGTTCACACACAACTCCATGTAATCAGTTGATCATGTGTACCATTCTCTGGTAAAGTATATATACGAACCATATTCATAAACACAGCCATGCCAAACTATATATAGTCACGCCGAATTGTATACATTAATGTTGAACTGTGTGTAAGACTTACCTTCCATAATTGATCCTGATTGCATTCTTGAAAAACGTTAATGAGTAACAACTCATTGTCAATCAAAGACAGTGTTAAAGTGTTATCCTTTGTATATTCATCAACTTCGTATTCTTTGAATACTGTTCAATGTTTGCAATCGGAATATTCTAAGATCTTTAAGTAATATTGTAGCTACATCTACAAATTCTTTGACCCTATTATGACATCATTGTTATCATAATCTATTTGATTCCAGCATACAATATTTATCAACCTTTCATGGTAAAGACATATTAAACTTTTAGGTCCTTCTGTATAATGACATTTAGCATTTATGTAATACTGAATGAATGTTTATGCTTAAAGTGTAATAGATTCCTTAGACTTTGAGAGATAATCTTAGGACAACATTCTTTGCGACTCGTCATAGAAAAAAGCAATATAAAGAGAATGCATTGGCATGCATCTCTATTCAAGACACCAAATGCACAATATTTAGTAGTCTGTCTAAAGACCGGCTAATATCATTTCGGAAAAGACTAACGTAGAAGGATGTAAATATGGATACAGACATCGACAAGAAAAATTTCTCGTCATGTCAGAGACAAAATTAACCTCAAAAAACCAGTATAGAAAAGTTCATACCATGATAAGTAGCTAATGCTATCGACTCAAAGAAGATTACCTTGCAATCAAGGAGAGATATTGTTATTAATAGCGACTAAAGATTTTATTCATATCATAAGCGTGCACCTAATGACGATAAAGAATCTGAAATTAATATAGCTGTAAGTACTAGCAAGCTAGCGAGTTAAAGCAAAACATTGGAATGTTAGACCCTCTATGCTCAGTCGAATCTTGAGGACGAGATTCAAATAAGGTGGGAGAATGTGACACCCGGCAAAACAAAAGGTATAATTTTATTCCATAAACAAGATTAAGACATGCTTAGACAACATTAAGTGAGAAATTAGACGGATAAGTTAAATATATTATTTTATTCTAAGAATATAGAAAATATATTCAATGGAAAACCCGTGTGAAGTCAGATCGAATAAAGAAATTTTGGTGAAAAGATAAGAAGAAACGAACGTTTTCAGTTGAACGTTTGAATATTCAACCCGACATTCGAGAAAATGTCCATGGTTGAATCCATTTGAATATTGTAAAGGATTTCAAACCGATAACGCAGGCGAAAATTTGCCTCAATTCCAAGCTATAACGAAGCAGAAATATTGCTAATTAGTATTTTCGAACACGGTCGTTAAAACACATGTACCGATGAGCTTGTACAAGTGGATTCCATCGCCAAATTTTTGATTTATTATTGGGATAATTAAATTGAATAGACACCATAAGTTTGGAAGAGTTTTTTTTGGGAAAAACAACTACACTAGTTTTATTAAGTAAGGATCAACACGGAACCGACACCGGGTAACGATCGTCAATAATTTATTAGCGGAGATCATAAGCTAGCGAGACAACTTTAAGTTGAGAATGAATTTAATATTTTGAAGAAACATATTTGGAAAATATAACGTCACTTGAACTAGCAGGTTCATTAGAGCGAGAGACCGAAACGCGATCGCAAAATGCGTTTAAAATTGCACTATATGAGTGGGCCTACCCCCACTTTACATTTATTTTAACATATATTTATGCATTTTAGAAAGAGAAAGTTAGAGAGAGGTTAGAGGATTCCGGAAAGGTGGCCGGCGTCGGTCCGACGGTGGTTCACGCCGGCCATGGATGGTCTGGCACGGTAGTCCGGTGGCGGCCGAAATCCGTCTTCTACCCGAAACCATTTTTCAACGTCCCGATTGCGATGGTAAGCCCCAATCGTCCTAAATTTAACTATCGGTCTATAAAAGAAGATATAATGGTCCGATTATCTTAATTTATTTACAGAGGGTTCATAATCAATATATAATCATTTGAAACGGTAAGTTGGGTTTCTAAACCCGTTTTTCGTGTTCAGTTCGTTGGGCGAATTTTGAAACAATAGCTATAATGAAATGGAGATTTCCGGAGACCTGGCCATCGGATCGAGCTGAAATTTTCGGTGAACCTTCGTAACATATAGATCTTTGATTCTACGGAAGCAATAGTTAAACAGATCTCTGGATGGTGAGTTATAAGATTCATAAATTACTGGTCAGGTTTTAGAACGAAAATAGTTTCTTAAAACGAGTTTCATGTAGGTTTTGAGGTGTCGTACGGACGATCCAAGACCTGAGAAACGTTCGTGCCACAAAAACGAACGTGTTGCTATATCCGGGCCGCATTGCATGCGGGTTTTGAGCAGATTTATAGACTCAAACCGTACGCGAGGATGTATATCTTTTATATCTTTAAGTGTTGAAAATGATAGATAACGAGAGATATTATAAATATTGTTATCGGATATAACTTGGACAAAATGTTATTAATAACTATTTAGAAAACCGCTAGATAATATGGAGTGATAAAAATGGTACAATCGAGACTTGGACGATTTCGTGCGTTTGTGTATGTATATACACGATATTTGAACTGAAATAGTCTATCCAGATAGTGACCACATATTAAAAATAACTATACTTTTAGAAAATGTTAACTTTTATATAAAATATGAAAACAAATTTTTTATAATAAGTATATTAATATAACGCGTTTCGGTGTAAATAATAATAACGGTTATATCAAGTTTTGTTAGAAATATGGTATATAATATATTTGTCAGAATTCAAACACGCGGCTATATGACAGATAATATATTTATATAATATATTTATAAAGAAGATTATATTTTAAAATAAATATATACTTTTTATTAAATAACGTCCAAGTTTAGTTTCGAAAACATATATTAGTTTTTCAACGATTATTTGATACTATGATGTTCCAATATATATTAGGATATTCCGAAACGTTCGATTTAATTACGATTTTGCTTAAACAATAAAAAATGTGAAGATAAATAAAATAAGTTATGTTAAGATTCTATTTGTATCGATGTTTATGTGTTAATATACTTGGTATTAAACATAGGAATCTGGTTATCTAAGATCTTAATGTCGATTGACATATTGTCATAATTGAATGTTTTTTTGAAGTGGGGCAAAGGTGAGTCTTCTCATAAATCCCCTCGTTTTATTGATTTATAAATGTTTTTTGGGGAAAAGTATGTAAAGAAAGGGCTATATATTTTATAAATTGTGTTAAATGGGATGAGTCATTATTAAAGGAAAAACCGTTAACGTATAGATAAAGGGCCTTAAAATGTTGGTAGATCTATCGGGGCGACGCCCCCCGCTCTTCCAGTCGATCTGGTTGAAAAGGTGGGAATATTTTTATATTTGTATGTATCATGTTTATTATATTGACAATCATACATGTGTTGTACTCTTTGCTCGTTTTACAACTAACGCGTTTTGTTTAAGAAATATATATCTATGTTTGGAAAAGCGGAAATTAAATTCCCATTGAAAAGAATGGTGAATAATGAAATTTATCATTGATAAGAATGATGAATAAATGGGAGTAAAGTCGAGAATTGTTACATCCCGGTTTTTAATTGAGAAACTCACCAACATTCGTGTTGACAAAATTATTTTAACATACTTTTCAGGTAAATGAAGAAAATGGATGCTTCATGAAGGATTCGGGAAAATGGTGTTGTGTGTTTGAATGAATGATAGTTGGACTTGTAATTTAAAATAGAACCGTGCATGTTTGACACGTGTAAAACTCCACATTATTTTTGAATATGAATCGGCTTAACAACGTCTATCACCGCCCAAATTAACAAAATTAAGTCTTTCGTTGCCAAATTAACGATTTTTAGGGTGTGACAGAAGATGGTATCAAGTATGGTATCTATATAATCAGGACCCATCATAGGAAATTTTGTTAGATCATGAGTTTCAGACTTTCAGAATAGACTCTTCTCCCATTCAATGAACAACGAGTAACTTCCCAAATTCAATTAGTGACCGTGATATTTGTTTCCCATACATAGTAAGATAAATAAATTCTTCTGTTTCAACAAAATAATACCCCGAGTAAAATTCTCTCACATGATTTGGATAGAAGTTTTCATCAAGATCTAGACAAACCTCAAGTTTAACTTCTTTGAAGTCGTCACGAACGTCATGAGAAATGCTTGAAATATCGACAAGTCTTCCTTCAAGAATTGTGCTATTGGAAAACAAGGATCGGTAATGTCATTGTTACTAAGGAAAAGATTTGGAAATTGAGGTTCTACAGATGTTTGGCTGGATGAAGATATCATCTTGCGTGGATTTCGTGGATGATTGGCCATTCACTTGAATCGAGGCATGATATAAGTGATTTGAACCTAATCAAACAAGTTTGATTAAGAAAATACGCAACTATCAAGTAGACACAGAAACCTAGAAAAATAATTGACGTCGAAATTGAAAACTTTTAGTATCAACAGATGTCTCCAAGGTCGGTGAGCAAGAAGTCGTTGTCATATAGTGAAAACTTTGAGCGAAAAATGGTCAAAATTGAGCTTTGGATGAAGCAACAATAGGGGTTTTGGGGTTGAGTAGTTGTTGCTTGGTGGTTGTGAAAGATAAGAGGAGTAAACTAGGGTTTTAATCTTTCACATACACAGTAACATTGAGGCATTATCTAAGGGATCGGTTTCCTTAGGGGTTTCAATTTCAATATTTCTTGTTTCTTCTTCTTCGCATATGTCATCATCAACTATAGGTGGTAATTTCATAGGTGGAGATTCATCAAAAGTAACATTGAGGGATACCTCCACAACATTGCGGATTTGTTAAGGACCCTAAAGGATTTGTTATTAACGAACCAAAAATGATACCTTCATAAGCTTTAGGATCAAACTTAGTCAAATAATCTTTAGTATTCAATTGAAACATTTACATTCAAACACTTTAAGATCCCAAGGTAGGCTTTCTTCCCTTGAAGAGTTCATAAGGAGTTTTGTTGACCATTGGCTTAACCAAACCCTATTTAGGATGTAGGTTGCAGTTTCTACGACATCGCACCATAAATTTTGAGGTATGGATTGTTCAACAAGCATTGGTTTAACTCATTTCTTGGAGAGTTCAGTTTTTCCTCCCAACAACCCATTAGATTGAGGGGTGCGAGGAGCCAAAAATTTATATGATACCACATTTATTATAAAATGCCCAAAACTACACTTCATTATCTAATTCTTTACCATGGTCTGTATGAGTGGATATAATAGTACAACCTTGGTGGTTTTGAATCTTTTTGCAAATAATTTTATACTTTTCATAAGCATCATGTTTTTGTTTACTAAAAGATGTCCATGTGAATATTGAAAAGTCATCCACCGTAAGTGTAGAAGTTCAAGAATTTCATAAATCGAACCCACCTGATCTGCAAATGGTAATTTCACCGAAGACTAGTATAACCAAAAGGATGTCGTCGGCATAGCAGCAGTTTACCAAGAAGCGTTCCATGGTTTCTGGAAAGGAACCACATAAATCATAATTAACATTTTCCATCGCTATTCAGATACTCAATGCAATTCGTGTTAGGATGCGATCAGGAAGGGTTCTCCAAATAAAGCAATTAACTTTGCTTGGAATCCGGTTGTTCCAATTTCTAAAACCAATCTTCAGTATCCCAACATTATCAATTTCCCATCTAAGGCTTTTGACCATGAAGTCACCTTCTTCGTTTTTATAATCTTTCCGATACAAACAATCTCTAACATATGATAAATTCATAAAAGAAAAGTTGAAATTAAAAGACATTCCTTTTGAAGTGATGTTCTCCATTGTTGTGTTAGGGCGCCTTCTCCAGCTTGAAACTGGTTCTATCATTCCATTTACCATTGGAGCCGATCTTTTACAAGCACCTCTTTACTGGACTTTAAAGTAAACAGAGTTGGAAAAAGCTTTGTAATGAACTCTCTCCAACCTAACGGTCCAACGAAAACATCTTGTCTCTCTTAATCCTCACACTGAAAACGTTTTTAAGAGGTTAGAGAGGTTTTTTAAATTTATTTTATTAATTTATTTAGACAGCAATTTTAGTGTTGTTTTTTTAGCTTTATGAATAAACCAACATATCTAAATCCTGTATTTACTAACCAATGAGTTGCAAAGGGTAAAGGAAATGGTAAAGAGGGTTAGGCTTTTAAATGTTACAACCCGATTTCAATGGTAAAGGTACTCAATCTGGTTTAATGTATCGTTTGAACCAATTTCCCTCATATTGTATTTGGATCGTAAACCATTTTTCATGTGCGCCTTAATAAGACTCTGTATTAAGATTGTGTGGTGTCGCTAAAGCCACTGCTGAAGCCTCTTGAGCATGTTGTGGTCCGGGCGAGCGGTGGATTCAGCGATTTATTTGATTTTTTATTTTTTTAATATAAATAATAATATAACTAAAAAACTAATTTATATAATAAAAAACATTAAACATCCTAATAACATAAAAAATACAAATTAAAAAAACAAATATCCTAAAAATATAAAAAAATTACAAATTTAAGAATAAAAATACAAATTTATTCCCTATCTTTGCCGTCTATAGCTCTTTGCCTTCTTTCTTGATCTGCTTTGATTTCCTCGAGAACAAGTGCATGTTCTTGTTCGAATATCTCTCGGCACATGATGTCAAAGTTGCTAAAGTCCTTGGTAAGAAAGTCTAACTTCCTAAATCTGTCTTTTGAAACTTTCACCTCGGCCACCGACTCGATACTAGTCGATATTTTGTGTACGTCTTCGACAAATACCGGATTGACCTCGGTACTTGTGGTTGATCTTTTTCCCTGGTCCCTTCCGGGTGGTCGACGTAGGACTTGTGCTTGATCTTCTTGCTTGGATACGTTTAGATCAATCCCAACACGAGCATCCGAGCTACTAGATGAGACATATGCACCAGGCGAAGTAGTTTTCGTATGCTTTGGTTTTGAGCCACCATCAATGTCTGGTGTAACTAACTCGATCCATTTCGAGCACGACTTGCGTATTTGCCACAACTTGTCCTCGTCCCACGTTTTTATCGTTCCGTACTTGTTGAACACTTCGGCTTTCCACTCGTCGCATGTGAATATGTGGACTTGAAGATAATCACTTTCGCTCGGTCGCATTCGACGATTGTTTCTGTTTAGCAAATTTGTAAAAAGTCCGACAGATTTGCGAGTTTTGAACCATCTTCCCGATATCATATTGTCGGTACGTCCGTACTTTCCACCATTGTATAGAACAACTCTTTCACTTTTGCCCAAAATATATGGTGCCTTTGATAGTCCGCTACAATTAAATAAAAATTCACAAACATATTTTTAAAAAATTACTCCGAAACACAAAAAAAGTTTTTTAAAAATACCGGCTTTTCGATCTTCGGATATTTCAACTCAGGCACGATACAAAGCCTTTTTCTCATCTTTTGTCCTAGGAGTTGTTTTTCTTTTTGGAACGACTTCCACCGCTGCTTGGCTCGAGCCTCCCGCCCCTCCTTGGTTCTTCTTTTCTTTTTTGGGCTCGTTTGCCCTTGGCGGCTAGGTACGAACCTCTTGTGTCTCTGGAAGAAAAAAGTCGAGAGACGATGGTTGCATTTGACTCAAGTTTTGTTCTATCTTGGTAGCGCCAAACACGTTATCGTTGTCTTGACCATAAGGCATTTCCGGTCAATAACAATCACCCTATGAATCCATACTTTTTAAAAAATGTAGATGAGAATATGGAATATATTGTTTTTGAAGTAATGTAGAGAGAGTTGAGAGTGTTGGGTAATTTTTTAACGGTAATTGTGAGATTTATATAGGTAAAAAAAAGTTTGTTTTTTTGGCTTTATCCATGCCCAACGATCATATTCACACTCTCCCATGCCCAACGTTCACTTTATCCACCGCTAGTGATGTGGCTCGCAGAAGCCACTCGCGAGTGCGGTGAAGTGACCGCAACGGATAGTCTAAGAACAAAAAAATGTGTTTGGGAAAACACGGGTTTAGGCCGAAGCCCAAACAAGCAGTTCGCTTTTCTGGTGATGGTCCGGTCCTCCGCTCCCTCCGCTCCTGGCTTACAGTTGAATTTCAATTCACAAATTAAATTGGGTTATTATGTTGAGGTGATTGATTGATTATTCTAAAGGCATGGAAGCAGCAGCCTCTTCTAATTTGCCATTGCCAGACGCGTTTGTTGAGTTTCTCAAACACAATGGAATCGATCCTTGTATTTACAATTACAATTACAATTACAATGCTGATTTCCTCCCTCGTTATCTTAGGTACCTATCCTATCTCAATCATATTATTATATTTGACCTGAAACAACCACCAACGATGTAAACAGATTAATTTTGATTATGATTATTTAGTCAAAGGTACACTAGTTGCTTGCAATTGCAAATTACTACATTTCTTTGGGATAAACTACTGACCTTCTTATCATTTGTAGTTGCAATTTCTTTTTATTTTCAATACAAGCAACTGCCATTCAACAAAACTAGAAAAGGCTTTACCCTAAAAGATCTCGATTACTTGGACCAACTCTATGGGCTTGTAAATGCCCTCGACTATGCAGAATAAGATTAACAATCACATGGACTTATTAGAAGTACCTTTCCTGTTAAACCTGTTTCACACTCTTGATCCCTATCTTTGTTTTCTGCTATATAAAGATTAAAGCCTGGATGCGAGGAGCAAATTGAAACAATCGAAGCTGACATCAAATGCAAACTTGAGAAAGTTGAATGGTTACCCAACTTTTACTCATTACCACCCGACATTCAGATTGCTAGCTCAATATCGTATCAAAAAGGAAAGGTGATCACTCAATACCTTCTTAAGCTCCTCATCGATCCATATACAAAGTAAGCTCTATAAATGTCTCATTTATTTGACATTCAGATATATGGAATCGATGCAGCATCCGGAGCTGCAGTTTCAGCCTTAAATATCTCTACTGGAGACCACGTTCTCGATCTTTGTGCTGCACCAGGTAAACTGTAAGGTCAATTATTTTTCATGAATTGTATTTGTACTTATCATTTTCATTAGTTTTTTGTAATCTGATTATGTCACTTAAATCTGCTCACAGGTGCTAAACTTTGCATGATATTTGAACTACTTGGTAACTCGGGTTCTGTAACCGGTGTTGACGTGGCACGACACCGGTTAGCCGCTTGTAGAACTCTGGTTCAGAAATACTCACTCGGTGCTCATTGCCGTCTCTTTGTTGCTAATGGATCTGAATTCTCTCTCATCCCGATCCGTGCTTGTTCTGATTTTAAATCTTGTAATAGTTTTTTTCACTTTGTTTTTACAATAAGGTTAATTACACAATTGATCCCTTAAGTATAAATTTGGGTACTAAGCAAAAAAGTTACAGGTTTGGGTATTAAGACCAACTTTCGTCAAGCTTTATGTTAAATTAGGGTGAAATGACCAAAATACTCTTTGGTCGATTAACCCAAATCAGATAACCCAAATTAATACAAATTACAAAAGTAGTCCCTCAAAGGGTATTTTGGTTACTTCACCCTTTAACAGAAAACTTAGCAAAAGTTAGTCTTAATGCCCAAGCTTGTTACAAAAGTCAACAGTGAAATCTCAGTACCGAGACCTGTTACTTTTTTTGCTTAGTACCAAACTTGTTATTTTGTCCAAAGTCCAAACCACGGGAATTAACTCTATACAATATTTAAATTGTGTATTATCTTGTTTAAAAATTTGAGTTACTTTTTGTAGTGAAAGAGGATGACTTTTTGTATAAAGAGTGGAAATCAAGGAGGCCTTGGAAAGAAAGAAAAAAGGCGATTAAAGAACGGGAAACAGGGTCGTTGGCATTGAATCAAGACCCCGAACTGATATATTATGGGCAGGATTCTGGGGTTGTTGGGTTGAGTAAAACCGAATTGTTCAAAACCGTTTCAAGTCATGATATGTTACAATATGGTTATGATAAGGTATGTTTTTTTTGTTTTGTCAAGTTTCTCTTTTGTTTTGACTTAAGTTTTTTATTTTTATTTTTTGGAAAATTGGAAAATAGGTACTCGTGGATGCAGAATGCACTCATGATGGATCAATCAAACACATCCAGAAGTTTGAAAATTGGGGGTGGACCACTTTAGAACGCCGAGTTTTGGATGCAGAGAGAACCGACGAGTTGACTGTTCTTCAGGTTAATCATATTAATCTACGGTCATGGTTTAAAAAGGCTTTCCGAAGCGCGCCTCGGCAGCCTCGATGGAAAAACGCATAAGAGGGTTAGCCTCATTAGGGTTTACTAAATCCTAAGCCTCGACCTTTGCGAGGCGGTCTGAGGCGGTGAGGCTTCGAGGCGAGGCGTTGAGGCTTAAGCCTCACTAGAAGTTGTGAAATACTGAAATATGCCATAATTTTTATTTTCTGGACTTTTTTTACCCATTTAGTGCTTAGTGGACTTAATTAGTGGGTCAGCCCAACATTTACTGTTAGTGGACTTAAAAAACATCATCATTTAACTGTATAATGGTTAGGGTTTAATTGGTGTGCCTCCTTTCACAACAAGAAGCAACGGCAACACCGACACAATGACAAAAAATCTACTTAATGATGTTTTTTTGTTGAACAATTTTATGATGTTTGTTTTGTATTAAATTAGTGGTTGAACTATTTTGTTTTATAACTAAATAAGGTTTTATAAAATTCATAATGTTTATTTTATGTTAAAGTGTGATTTTTATAGATTATATATATTTTTAATATTTTTTAATAATGTTTCGAGGCTTATGCTTCGGTCCGCCTCGAGAGTCTGATGGAAAACGCCTCGAGGCTCATTTCCACCTTTTTAAACCTTGTCTAAGGTCATTAGTTACCATTTTATCTCATCTTTATTTTTGACTTGATGCAGTTTCGGCTTTTGACTAATGGTTTCAAGTTATTGAAAGTGGGAGGTAACCTTGTTTATAGCACCTGCAGGTACATGATTACTTCATGCAGTTTATTGATAATTTGATATCTTACTTTTGTTTGACCAAATATTAACTATCTGTTTTTGAATAAATAGTTTAACTTATGCTCAGAACGAAGACATTATTGAGAAGTTTCTCTCTTTAAATCCATGTGCTGGTATTTCTCTTAGGTTTATTGGTTCGGTTTAATATTTTGATGATTGATTTAAACTATAGATGGCCTGAGTTTTTATTGGGTGTGCAGAGTTATTGGAAATAGACGGTTCGGAATGTTGGCCCTGCAAAAGTGGACGGATACCCAAAACATTGCGGTTTGACCCGTTGACTTCTAGAACAAGTGGTCTTTTTGTTGCCAAGTTAACAAAGCTACCTGAACAATAACTAACCGAGATTTTGGTACGATTGTGTAATGAACATGATTTATTATTCCATTTGTTAAAAGATGGAGATGCAGTTAAAATATATGTGTTGGTGGATTTTTTTTTTTTAATTTTTAAACATTAGTTTTTTCTTTAATGTATATACATGACTTGTTTTGTAGACACGGAATTATAGTTCTTGATTACTGTAATACATTTCTTACATGCATTAGATAAGCTTTATTCTTTTTGGAAAGGTGACTTGACCAAACACAAGAAAGATATTCCTCCTTTTTCCCTTTCATTTCTGTCTCTTTGCAAATGTAAAGTTGAAATGATTTTGTGAGATACTTATCTTATACAAATTTGAAACAAAAGTAGATATCAATTTATAAATAAGTGAACAGTGAATGTGAGGTTTTTATTTGGCAAACAAAATAGGTGTCACTAAAACGGTAGGATCTTCAAGGACTCTAGTGATCCTAACGTTCGTATAACTTGTCGATTCATTGGCCATTGGAACTTTGATCTTGGTGGTTGCTTATGACAAAAACAAGAAACAATGGTAACAATGTGTGAAGGTTGGAGATCGATTGACAAAGAAAGATCAAACGACAAAGAGACGTGGGAATGGAAGTGATGGCGTGCGGTTATTAGAATATATTATGTTTTATCCTTTTAAATTTGGTAACATTATATGAATTAAGAAAATAAATAGTATTATTGAAATAAATGTTTTGGTTATTATACACAAATACAGAAGATGGTGAATATGTTATAAAACTTTGCCTTTGTAAGTATTTGTGGGTTGGATCGAGTACTAGAAAAGTCGGAACAAAAAGGAAAAAAAGAAGAAAAAGTTATTCAAGAGTAGAGTGAGATAGTGCGTGAGTTGTAGTTTAAATTTAAAAAAAATAGATGACGATTATGTAATACATAAATTTTTTTTCTTTTATATGTATTTTTGAACGAAGTGGATTCTTGTTTCTTTTTTTTTTTGCAACGGCACACTTTGTAACTTAACTTCTATCTGAAGCTGAAGGCGATTCCCAAGGGACACAGGACGATGATCAGGCAATCAGAGCTGTTTCTGGTATAAATCCATGTTTGGGATTGAATTTCAAAAATGCTTATTAGCTTATGTGTTTTTTCAAAAAGACATTTTGAAAAGCTAGGATTTGGGACTTTTGGAAAACTGTTTGTTAACCTTTTCAAAAAGTTAAAATAAGAAAGTTTTTTATGATTGCCAAACACATTTAAACTTTTTGGCTTTTTGAAAACACTAATAAGCCAATAAGCATTTTCCAAATTCAATCCCAAACATGGATTTATACCAGAAACAAGCTAGGATTTGGGACTTTTGGAAAACTGTTTGTTAACCTTTTCAAAAAGTTAAAATAAGAAAGTTTTTTATGATTGCCAAACACATTTAAACTTTTTGGCTTTTTGAAAACACTAATAAGCCAATAAGCATTTTCCAAATTCAATCCCAAACATGCTCCTAAACTGCATATTTTATGACAACTATAATACCTGAATCTTCACGACTTAAAAAAGTAAAGTTTGATCCAACATTTTCGTAATGATAGTACAACCAATGTGATTTGCAAAGTCTTTAATTAATTGCTAGTTAACTTTTTTTAACAGCTTTTGTGCAACCGATTTACCACCCGTATACAAGTCATCTTACCTGAGTTCTACTTGTATAATAAAACAATTTTACCCTTATTTTGTGTTTTGAACACACACATAAAAAACCACTTGTTCAAAGATAAAAGAACGGCCTAAAAGGCTAAAATCCATATGCGTGAAAAGAGGAGCCACAGGTACGCTTGACTGCCTACAAACCCACTAATTTTATTCAAAAATTTCCATTAAAAGTAACCAAACCAGGATAAAGATTTAGTATGCGCGAATATAATGAACCAGATGTTCGTCAATCGAGATAAAATTCTTGTGCTAGTTCGTTCGTTTGAATATCAAACATATGCCCATAACCTGTTCGACGAAATGCCCCAATGAACATGTTAGCTCATTTTGTACGTCATTTACTTATCATGAATATGCAGGTTGAACCCGGCTACTCAAAGCACTTAATCTTATCAAAGCAGTTTGATTATTAATATGGCGCTTAGCGCATTCGCGGTACCTCTGCAATTCAAGAACTGTGATCTCTTTGGCACTGGTTCTTTGAGTATTCCCCCAATTCAGAGTAAAACAAGTAAATTTTCACTTGTTTAATAAAACCGTTTATTGAAAGTTTGAATCTTGATTACTAAACCCGTTATTTTCGCCAGTTGTTGTTCGTAAAAAGCCATGGGTGATTGAAGCAAGAGCTAGAACAAGAGTCGAAAGCCCAAAAGTTAGGAATAGAAGATTGCAGAAAAAGGTAATTTAATCTTTAGAATATTAATATTGTCGGGTTCACGCGACGCTGAATTTGTGTTTGGTTTAGTACAATGGCACGCAGAAGAAACCGAGGCTTTCGGTTTTCTGTTCTGGAAAACAGTTGTATGCAATGCTTGTTGATGATCAGAATAAGAAATGCTTGTTTTATGGAAGTACCTTGCAGCAGTCGGTTCGTTCAACGCCTGACTGTACCACCATTGTGAGTTTCCTATACCAAATGATGTAGCTATTATTTTACTTTTAATTTGGTTTTGACAACATTTGAGAATATCAAGGAGGCCGCGCAACGTGTTGGTGAAGAGCTTGTTAAAGCGTGTGGAGATTTGGGAATTGAAGAAATATCGTCTTATGATCGTAATGGTTTTGCTCGGGGAGAGAGGATGGAAGCGTTTGAGATTGCACTTTCAGATCATGGGTTCTTGTTTCGTTAGAGCTGCATGTCACTTGAGCAGGTCGGAAATATCAATGAAAAGTTTTTTGGTTTTGTTTTGTAGAGTAGAAATCAGAAATATAGATGGTTATGTGCTAGAAGTGTTGAAAACTAATGTTAACAGATATTTATGTGACATAATGTTATTAAAAGTTAAAAGTTTGTTGATGGATATCCATTTTGATTCCAAACCAACTTAGTAAATATGCAAAGACTGTCTAAATTCTAAAACCAACTCCAATAAAAACATAAGAAATATGCGGTGGTGTAGGTTTGAACCCATGAGCTATCACTAACATAGCGGTTATGTTAAATAAAGATAGCCTGTTCTTTTATCAGTGTAATTGTCCTGAAATTTATGATGTGATGCCACACAACTTTTGGATACAAAAAATACATATGAAACTTTTTTTTCACAGGTGTCACATGATGACATCGGTAGTTCTAACGTAGGTCCGCCTTTGATCATGAGGGGCTTTTTACAACAGTCTTCATCTAAAGATTGTTCTGGTAAATAGTTAAGTGTGTTCAAATTCAAGGGAATCAAGGCATGGACCCAAACTTATAATCCGATCAAATCTAATTCTAAAAGTAGTGGCATCCTGATAGGAGGGAGAAAATATTGAGTCCCATACATTGTTTCTTTCTTTTGACTGTATTACAAACTTTTTCCCAAAAAGGATATATATTAGTGATTTTTTCTTTATCTTTTAATAATTTAGGGAAGAAAAATTATTATTATTATTATTATTATTATTATTATAATAAAGGAAATGATGTTTATTGAATGAATGAATAATACAAAGGTAAAAGCAATTGTATATACAAGTGTGAAACCCTTATTACATCCAAAACTAGGCTCATGGGTTTTAACCAAGTACATAATAATATATGGGCTGCAACCCTAAAACAATACAAATAACACTCCTTCTCAAGTTGGATCATAGATGTTAATCATGCACAACTTGTTACAAACAAAATCTATCTGAGTTTTTCGTAGATGTTTAGTGAGAATATCTGCAAGTTGAAAGTTTGTATTAATATGAATTGGTTGAATGGATAGAGGATTTGCTTGCGTGCCTACTACCCGGTCTCTGATAAGGTGGCAGCCAATCTCAATGTGTTTTGTCCTCTCATGAAATACTTGATTCTTGGCTATATGGATAGTTGATTGACTATCACAGTATAACCACATCAAGTCTTTAGAAACAACCCCGAGTTCTATGAGAAGACGACGAATCCATGTCATCTCCGATGTTACATCTGCCATGGTTCTATACTCTGATTCAATGTTCGATCTAGATAATGTGTGTTGTTTCTTACTTTTCCATGATACAAGATTTCCTTCAACGAACACACAATACCCAATGGTAGATCGTCGTGAAATCGGACAACCTGCCCAACCTGCGTATGAGAAACCTGATATCTGACCATCTCATTCTTCCATGAAAGCACCCACACGACAATGTCCCTGATCAAAATATAGGATACCAAGACAGGTGTGGCCTTAAGATATCTTAAGACACGAAGAGCAGCATCCCAGTGACCGGTGTACGGTTCAGCCGTGAATTGGCTCAGAACACTGATAATAAAAGAAATATCCGATCGTGTGACAGTTAAATAATTAAGTTTACCAACCAGTCGTCTATATCGCTCATGATCCTTCATCGGATCCCCTTCCTTTGGGAGGAGCTTCTTTGTAGGAAGCATTGGGGTATCCACTGGTTTGCAACCCAGCAAGCCACATTCAGTCAACATATCAAGGACATACTTTCGTTGAGAGAAAAATATTCCTTGTGGAGAGCGAGAAACCTCTATGCCCAAGGAAGTACCTCAATCGACCTAAGTCGCTAACCTGAAATTGAGACTAAAAAAACTGTTTTGAGTTCGATGATCCCGGCCTCATGATCGTCGGTGATTATTACGTCATCCACACAAACAATTACAATAATTATTTCCCCTTTTGGTGTCTAAAGAAGACAGAGTGATCGTATGCACTACGAGTCATCCCAAACTGTCCCATAACACTAGAGAATCAACCAAACCATGTCCTGGGAGACTGCTTAAGACCATATAGAGAATGACATAGTCTTCAAACTTTCGAGGCCTCCTCCTCGACATGAACCCTGGTGGTTGATCCATATACACCTCCTCCTTAGGAACACCATTAACGAAGGTGTTCTTGACATCAAGCTGGTGGAGCGGCCAATGATTAATGGCAGCAAGGGCAACGCAAATACGGACAGATGACATTTTAGCAACTGGCGAGAAGATTTCATCATAGTCAATGCCATATGCCTGACAATACCCTTTGACGACCAACCGAGCTTTTAAGCGACATAAAGAGCCATCTAGGTGCAGTGACCATGAACACCCAACGACAACCGACGATATGCTTCCCCACAGGAAGGGTTTCAAGATCCCATGTATGATTGGATCTTATAGCCCCAATTTCGTCTTCCATAGCCTGCCTCCATCCTGGATGAGCAAGAGATGTTGTCACATTCCTAGGAATCGGCTAGGAATCAAGGGTAGTGGTATAGGCATGAGATTCAGTAGAGAGGTGGAACTAGGCAACATAATCCTGAATCAGATAGCGGGTGCAATGTCATGGTTCTTTGTGAAAGGCGATAGGTAAATCGGCAAATGGGGGCACCGGGAGGATCATAAATGAGATTGGGAGTCGGTGGGGTGTTGGGCTCAAAGGGAGTATCATAGTCCGGCTGGGAATCAGGAGGTTCCGACGATTGATTGTGACGTAGACGACTATATGTGAAAAGTAAGGGTGGAGGTTCTGTTGGTGGGCCCGTGGTAGCAGGATCAGGAGTGGCTAAGGTCGGGGGGGGGGGGGGGTTCCGATATACTGGCCATAGGGAAAGTGGGGATAAAAGTAGATGTGCATATATCGAGGCCATGGAATGGGTCAGAAACAGGAATGGAAGCCTCGAGAAAGTAAGGGCATGACTCATGAAAGGTGAGATCAGAACAAATAAAGTATCGGTGAAGGGATGGGCTATAGCACCGATACCTCTTTTGAACCCGTGAGCAACCAAGAAAGACACAACGAATAGCTCGGGGATCAAGTTTAGTGGCTTTCGGACGATGACCATGAACATAGGCCACACAACCAAAAACTTTAGGTGCGAAAGGAAATGGATTGCCTTTAGGAAAAGGATAGAAAACGGAGTTTTACCATGAAAGACGTGTGTAGAAATGCGGTTAATTAGATATCCTGCAGTGCAAACGGCCCCCCCCCCCCAAGCGATTACGAACACGAGATTGGAACATGACTGTGCGAGCGACATCCAATAGGTGACGATTCTTGCATTCAGAAACCCCATTTATTGGGATGTATATGCACACGAATATTCATGAATAATGTCGTGGGTTTTTAAGTTTGAGAATTCGGTGGAAAAGATTTATTTTGTTTTATCAGTTCGGAAAGATTTAACTGATGTGTTAAATTGGTTTTGAACATAAGCATTAAATTCGCGAAAGGTGGAAAACACCTCACTACGAGATTTCAATAAATAAACCAAAGTAACACGAGAATAGTCATCAATAAAGGTAACAAAATATTCAAAACCCAACGTTGATTTAGTAGGCAAGCACCCCATACATCAAAATGCAAGTTCAAAAAAAACTGACTCAATTAGACATTCTATGGGGAATAGGTATTCCTGGTGTGTTTACCAAGTTGACACGACTCACAATGAAAATTAAAAGACAAAAGTTGTAAATTTGGTCTCATTTGCCTCAGAACCGCTGTAGAGGGATGACCTAACTGACAGTAGTCCTCCTTGACTCTTGAGTTGCAAGTGTTCGCTGCAGGACATGATGGGAAGGTTAAGCGGTAGAGGCCTACGGATTCAAAACATGTGTCAATCAGTCGGTTCGTCCCCAGTTCCTGAAAGATACAGTGAGTAGGATAAAATTTAGCGGAGAAATGATTTTGTTTAGTAAGTTGCTCACTGAACAAAGGCTATCGGGAAATTTAGGGACAAACAAAATAAATGAGAGGTGTAAGTTTGAAGAAATGTTAATAGATCCAATGGCAAGAACAGGGCATGAAGATCCATCAGCAAGTCGAACTGGCTGGTGGGAAACTTTGTGTAGGCTGGAGAGGATATCCGGGGTTCCCAGTCATGTGATGAGTAGCTCCATAATCAATAACCCAAGATGAAGTGAGACTAGGAAATGTACCTGAATTAGCCGTATTGGCGCACAAAGTAGGGGCGGCGGTCTGTGAGGCTAGAGGATGTTGGAGGCGACAATAGTCTTCTCCACTAAATGTGTAGGCGGGAGTAGTGATCGCATCTGAAGTCTCACCAGTGGTAGCCAAATGACCTTTGGGTCGAGGAGGTGGCTGGCTTCCAGGAGGACGGTTCGGGAAATCCCATTTTGTGTGGCCCGGTTCCTTGCAATAGTGACAAAAAATACCACCACCCCGTCCAATACCCTTTTTGTGGGTCATATGAGAGCCTCGACTAATACCTTTACCAATAGATGTATGCATAGACAATGTATCAGGAGGAGCTGGAGTTGCATTAGCACCATATGTAACAACTTGGACTTTTCATTTATTATTAACCGGCCCGTTTGTATAGTCAGAAAATTTATGTCAATAAAATATCACATTTATCAATTATTATAATATTATTGGTTAAATACGTATTTAATATATAAGATAACTTTCAAGATTATTCTATTTCAACCCCAAAACTAAACTATAACCCTTTTATGCTTCCATCCCTATCTTCAGGGACCAAAGTGCAACATTTGGTCATTTTATTATGATGACCCGTATCCAGGATCCAATAACCCAAACCCATGACTCTTTGCATACCCGTATAACCGTGTAACATGTTTGGACCTTAATTCGCAATATCATTATGGAAATTCAATCTTTGGAATCGTTATTCTTACCAAATCGGCCACACCGACGTTTTAAATTAGGAAAACACGACCTTATGATATACGAATTTCATATAATACAAAACGGGATTAACTCATAAACAAAAATACATTATTTCGATCATTATAATTCAATTAATCGTTGCTGCAAGATCCTTTAACCATCGCCAGTGGAAGCCCCATAGTTAATTGATTGATAATCACCTTTCTGTACTCGTTCGTGATCAATGATAGGCCGGCCGTTTATCTTGCCATTTGACCATCATCCCCTCGTCGTTTGCGGTAATTGAACAATACATTGTGTTTGTATTCAATATTATAGCGATAAACCCTAACACTAAATGAATAAACATGAAGCGGATTGATCACTTGAAGATCAATCCTTTTCAATTCTTAAACAAATATCCAGTTAGAGCAGATGGTTCTTATTTTTGAGTTGGGGCTTTTTGGTGTTCTGTTTATATTATATCCTTTTCAATTCTTAAACAAATATCCAGTTAGAGCAGATGGTTGGGCTATGCAATGAGATTCTGGTGGCCGCGGCTTCGAGTCCGGCCACCTGAATTTTTAGGTTTTAGTTTTTGATTGATTATTATAATTAATTTTAATAAATGATAATTATATTAATTATTAGATAAACATTATTTTATTAAAACCGACATCTAGGAGTTTTGTTTCGTGTCAAACCTCGTTAAAAGTTTTCGTTTACGTATATATACATACATATATATATATATATATATATATATATAATGGTTCAAATAAGAATAAGAAGTTTCCTAAGAATGGTAAAAAACCAACAAATTTTTGACAATTGGCATTATAAATTATGATGAAAGAACAATTCTAGGAAACTATGTCGGTTATAATGATGAAAGAGTAATTCTAGGAAACTATAACGGTTTTTGATAATTTTAAATCTCAACCATTAATTAACATGATCCAATGACTATGATTTATTCCTAGTCTTCCTAGGAAACTACTTATTTTTAGAATAACCCTCCCCTATATATGTATGTATGTATGTGTTATAAGTATATTTTTATTATAATAAATCATCGTTACTTTGTTAAAACCCCGACACTAATATTAGTGATTTCTCTTCGTTGAACATCTTTATAATTTTGCTTATATTAATTTTACATATAAAAATATATTATATTATATATATATATATATATATATATATATATATATATATATATATATATATATCATTCTTTAAGAATTGTAACAATTGTATTTTAAACCTATTAATTATATTTATAAAATTAGATTTTCGTTAAATAGTCCAAGATATATATTGTATGATAAATATATATATATATATATATATATATATATATATATATATTTAAACATTTGTCTTAAATTATTTTATATATTACGAGCTATATTTATATATGTACACATCTATAATTGCATTATAATTAATTAAATATTATTTAAATAATCACATGATTATTTCAATTCATATTTATTTATTTAAACTAATAATAATGATTTCACCATAAAAGTAACCGTAGAGTTCAATCGATCAATCAATAACCATTCTAATCCCAAACATAACTTAATCTCATCAAAATCTTAATTCCTTAAATCATGTTATATCTCTTATAATTAATTTGGTATTATATTATTTAACTAGGAATCCTTAACGGTATCCCGAAGGGATTCATCTCTCTCACATCATCCTCATTTGTATTTCGTTCATCTGATCAGGTGAGTAATCACTCCTCTTTTTACTTATTTTTAACCTTTTTGGGGACATATTCGTATCGTATCATATTTATCTACTATCTAGTATTCAAAATCGCAACTGTTTAATCCTTGTGTGTATATCAGTTTATGCCTAACTTGCTAATTGCTTACTTGCTTTATTTGAACCGCATTCGGAGAGGTCCAACATATTCTCATTCTAGTATGATCATACGACCGTCGTAGTGGCCGGCGTCCGACGCATTGACAATGGTTTCACCGACACCTCATTTTTTGGTAACCAATACCCATTCGCATGGTAACGGTTTAGCCCTTTCTTTATGGTTGATTGTTTGTGTATGTGCTATGGTTTAACTGTTTATCTTATAGGAACAATTTGCATCTTTCTTTATGTATTATATTTTATTATTGTTGTGTCTTAAACTAGTGTTTTACTCACTCAACATGTGTTGTTGACAAAAAAATATATTTTATACGCATTCGCAGGTTATCAACTTGGTTGTTTAGCAAGATGAAGATCACATAGAGATGCATTTTAGAATACAAACTTAATTAATCATTGTTGTAGTTTCGTTATACTTGGTGTACTTAACTGTAATTGTTTCAATTAAATAAATTAAATTGATATTGTCATTTATTAATCTTGCATGATAGTATCTTGAGAGCTGTGGGCAATCAGCTCACGCCCCGGCATATCCGCCGTAGGTTGGGGTGTGACAAATTTCCTGTAACATCCGGCCCCTCTCACCACCAATATTGTCCGCTCTGCCCACGAAGAGCTCACGGATTTGTTTTTGGTTGCCCAGATGGAGACTTCCCAGGAGGTCGCCCATCCTAGAACTACTTCCACCTAAGCACGCTTAACCGTGGAGTTTTCATGTGCTCCACAGCCAACTAAGCCCAAAACGCGTTAGTGATTGAAGAGGCAGGACATTTACTTATGAACCAAGGATCTCTCTTGTCCACGGCCGATATGGGATTTGCCTAAGAGTGGGACGATGTTGTGTTTGCCAAGTGTGTTACACCATACATCTCTCGTAACAGATGATGCGTTGATGCAACAGAGGATGTAGCGATGGGTTTGCTCAAAAATAAAGGTCAAGCGCTCGAATACTTAGGTGATATCCCAACAATGAAGGTCATGACATCCGTCTTGGTGTTTCGCTCCTCCTAGATCTTCAAATCAGTAGTGGGTGTAAATATAATACAAAGCTCATCTTGGAGTTTGGAAAACCGTGTAAAGTAATCGGTGAATGTAGAATCGCCTTGCTCAGCCTTGCCATAGGCCTGGACCACAGAATATGCATGAGAAAAAGACTCTTTAGCTGAAAACAATGTTGTAAAAATTGTTAGTCGCTAGTCGGCGGTGGGGTGGGGACTAGCGATTAATCGGGATTAGTCGAGATTAATCGGGATTAATCGGATCGGACTTTAATGTATAATTTTTAGTTTTATATATACATGCACACATTTTTATATGTAGTTTTCAGTTTTATACATACATAAACATATTTTGGTTGGAATCTCGCTTGAAACCGGGGTTTTTGCTGAAATCTCCCACGGAAAACGGCCGATTTTGCTCGGAATCTCACCGGAAACTGTTGTTTTTGGTCGGAATCTTGCCGGAAGCCGTCTGATTTGACTGGAAACTGCCGATTTTGGCCGATTTTACCATTGACCGATTAATTGGCCGACTAGCCCGAAATTATTCAGTGAAGTGGGGACTAGCGATTAATCAGGGATTAATCGGTGACTAGTCGAGATTTTTGCAACACTGGCTGAAAAAGATGAAGAAAGGTGATCCCACATCTCCTTCACAGTGGAAACGTTATGAGCAATAGTAAGGATTTATGGCTCCATGGCATTGCATAGTGCCATTTGTATTCCGCTGTAATCAATACTCCATTCTCTGGAAATCAGATTAGGAGGTAGTTTAGTGAGAAGGGCGTCTTTTTCCACATTAGTAAGACCTTTTTGGACAAAGAGACTCCACGAACCCCAATTTTTGGAGTCAAGCTTGACGGGATGCGTAGGACAGAGAAATAATTGATGATATCTGGAACAATCTGACTTTCAGGAGTCTTTTTGTCTCCCATTGAATCTGAAAGTTAGTATCCTGAACAAATACAAGCACACGGACGTAGACAGAATACAAAAAGTTACCGAATCAAAAAACTAACAATAGAGGGAGGTTCAGAGGTGAAAAATGAGCAGTCTGGAAAAATTCTGATGGCCGGAAATATGTCACACGCCCTCACGTAGTGGCACGTGGAGAGAGGAAGTGGTGAAAGGGTGGTGCGTGGCGGTGTGTGGGGCAGCGGTACGACGGTAGGTTTTCTAGAGAGGTATAACGAGACCTCTGGGTTACAATAGTGGCAGCAGTGAGAGTAGATGACGTCTCGAAAAAAGATTTCGTGACAAATAAGAAGGTACAATGAGACCGGAGATCGTTTCAGATCTGGTGGTGGCTGGTCAGACTCGGGTTCGGATCAAATGGCGACTAGGGTTTGGATCGAGAGGCGTAGCTCTGATACCATGTAATGGAAATGATGTTTGTTGAATGAATAATACAAAGGTAAGATCACCTATATATACAAGCGTGAAACCCAAATTACATCAAAAACTAGGCCCATGAACTTTAACCAACTACATAATAATATATGGGCTACAACCCTAAAACAATACAACTAACCACCATTATTATTATTATTATTATTAAATGGCGACTAGGGTTTTGATCGAGAGGCGTAGCTCTGATACCATGTAAAGGAAAGGATGTTTGTTGAATGAATAATACAAAGGTAAGATCACCTATATATACAAGCGTGAAACCCTAATTACATAAAAAACTAGGCCCATGAACTTTAACTAACTATATAATAATATATGGGCTACAACCCTAAAACAATACAACTAACCATTATTATTATTATTATTATTATTATTATTATTATTGTTATTATTATTCATTTGACCACAGTTAAAAAATGGCTAATAACACGCAAGCAATGCATCTTGCTTCAAGTGATTGTTAGCATCTCGGTCATGCAAAACACACACACCATCAAATTGTAGATATTAAGTGAACATGAGACACAAGGATTTTACGTGGTTCGGTCAAGGTGACCTACATTCACGGGTTGCAAGAGGGAATTTATTATTGCTTTATGCTCCTAACACTCATGATTAGGGTTGTTCGCGGGCCGAGCGGGACTGAGCAAAGGCATGCTCGTTGCTTGGCTCGTTTACAACCGAACCGAGCAAAAAGAGCCAAAATCAAACCTAGCATTTTTCAATCGAACATCGAGCGATTTCGAGCACTATTTATTTCCTTTTCACTTTATAATTTTTAATAAGAAACAAGTTTGAATGCTGTAAATAAAATATTTTGTGAACAAAACTAGTACATTTTAGAAAAACGTATAGTGGGTCGTAAATTTTTAAGAGAAAAAAGTTTGAAGTGAAATATAATGAACATTTAAACAAACTTTTAGTATTGTGAAAACTTGAATCAAACTTATAATACTATAAAATTTGCGGAATAGGAAAAAATTTAAAGGGTTTAAAAAATTACATACTTATATTTTATATGTGTTGTCTATATATTTATACTAGACGGGTGTCCGCACGATGCAATGGGAAACCCGGACTTTGGTAATCTCATTACAAGTTTATGTGTGTTCATTAATCGTTCAAACCGGTTATTGGATGAATTTCACGATTGATTTTTTTTCTTTAACTTTTAGCCAACCGATTTCAGTTTTCAGCAGGGTGGTTTCGGTTTTCGACGACAAAAAAAGTTTACTTACAGTTTGGATCACAGTTTAATATAAAAACAAGACCACGAACACCCATACGTAAAATGTTGTTTTTTAACTGCAAAAACTATAACAATATGATAATCAAATTAAAGATAATAAAATTCTCGTTTCTATGGTGTAATGTTTTATAAAAGATATTAACGTATAAAAAGTTATGACCGTTTAAATTCAGTGGGTGAAGTTGGGTTAAAAGTGTAAATAAAAAGAGTATATAGGTAAAAGATTAAGGGTCATAGTTGTAATTAATGTTTAAATTTACAAAAGGTGATTAAGGTCTAAGGATCAAAATTGTAACTATTTTTAATGATTTGAAATTGATATTTATCATTTAAAAGACTATATTGTTCTTTTCAACATGCTTTGTTGAGTTGTAAGTTATGTATTAAATTTTGTATTTTACATAGAAACAAATATCTTAATTTGTTCATCCCTCTCTCATTATATATAGTATAGATATTTGTTCGTATATAATTATATATAAAATAAATAAAAAATATTCGAGTCGAAGCGAACCGAGCACAGCTTTGCTCGTTGTTTGGTTCGTTTACAAACCGAACTGAGCAGAGTGGCTCGTTTACAATCGAGCAAAAAAACGAGCGAGCATTTTCCGAGCGAGCGACGAGCGAGTTCGAGCGGCGATCGGTTTGAACGGCCCTACTCATGATGAAGAATTACATGTACTAGATGAAAATAATACAAATTAGGGTTTAGCCCTTATTGAACAATAAACCATAAACGGGCCATAATAAGATAAGAGGGTTAGCCCAAAGACCTCTCATGTCTTCAATCTTCATTAAACCCACAAACCCGTCAATGAGATAGCCTACTTTTGAAGTCGTAACAAATTTATTAACTTGTTGACTCATATCTGTTATATGTTCCATGTTTTGAATCCCACGTGAAGCTGTTTTGAAATTTAACATAATTGCCTTGTCTCATTAAAAGTGTGTGCTAGAAGTGAAGTGTATTGAAAATATAAACCAACATTTGAAGATGGTAATTCAATATGGAGGAATTAATTTCAACTCCTAACCCTATCCATCTTTTTAAGTTATTAAATTATTAATAGAAAAAACCAATAATACACTATATATACATAGATGTATACACACTTTCATTCACATATATCACTCAAACAAATACTCTAAGGATAGAGGTTTAAGTATGCTTTTAGGTGTGTTTTTTAAAAAATGTTGTATGTTTTAAGTTTAATTTTAGAATGTGTATTTTCTGGTAATTTTTTATTATTATTTAATGTATTTAATATATACAAAATATAGAAAGATTAATTATACAAGATATATATTAATTTAGATTAAATAAAGAGAAAAGTATGTGATGAGATAGCAGTTTGAAACACAAATAGGTAATAACCACTAGAGTAGAAATAAAGGTTTTTAAAAGTTGGTTTAAAATCTGATGTGACATGCTGAGTTGAAGGTTTGAAACAGAAGCAGGTATTTTGCATTGGAGATTGGAGATGTTCTAATGCTTCACTTTATAATATATGACCAATACTAATATATATATATATATATATATATATATATATATATATAGCTGCTTTTCTAATAATGTGCAGATGTGCTATCCGGATGTTCCAAATGGTAATTTCAAGTTTCAACCCTTCTATTTGTAGAAGGAGAATTTGGTTATGTGTTATTGACAACGATTCGGGTAAAACACTAGAGTTGAAACTCTATGTAAATGCTAACTAGGAACAACCTTCTAAATGGTATTATCTAACAAATTGATATCACTATATTTATATCATATATTTTGTAATTATATTTAAAAATAATATTCATAGAATTTTTAAAAATGAACAAAAAAAGTGTTGGTGGGTCTGACCCATGCATGTATACATACATGAAAATTAACAATGATTACCTTAACCAATTTTGGTATGTGGTCTCTGAAGTCTGAAGGACCTTACATTTTCAATGTAAAGTTTTTTATACCATTCTTCTATATGTCAACTGGGGTCCTTGAATTCCAAGATTAATATGCTTTTATCTTAATGATCACTTTTTTCTTTAATTTATCGCGCTTTTTGTACAATTTAACATTTTAATGACACAATTAAAATAGATTTAAACTAGTGTTAAAGTTGAAAACAATTTGTCTGACTGTATAAATTCAAAAGTGCAACCTTTACCTTGGAAAACTACTATCGAGCTGGGGGTCTCACCGGAAGCAGCCTCTCTATTCCTACGGGGTAGAGGTAAGGCTGTCTACATCTTACCCTCCTCAGACCCTATCATAGCTTTGCTATTGATGGGATATACTGAGTACGATGATGATGAACCTTTACCTTGGAAAGAGACTGATCTAATAATATTTAATGCATGAAGATATGCATGCACATGCTGTTGCAAGCACTCATCACCATACTTTTTGTAACCTTTTCTCTATTATGCTTTTTTTTTCTTTTCACATTTATCTTAACTTTCTGTGTCAATTTGCAGTACTTTTTCAAGATGATTTCATAAAGGCCATGTTCATACTATACGATGCTTGTTGAAGAAGATAAAATCACCTGAACCCATATTTTTTAGGTTTCAAAGGAGGAAGCTAATTGGTTGAGCTTGTAGTGGAGGATAAAGAGGATATTCCAACTGTGATTTATCTTATTCATTTTAAAAGCATGCCATCTTCCAAATATTATTAGAAAGAGATTGGTGTAATTTCTCTTTTTAGTTTGGGTTGTTTTATTGTTTATATAACGTTTTGCTAGTTTTGTTGTTTTAATGAAAGTTTTCCATTTAAAAAAAAACGTGTTCAACGTAAATTATCACATTTCTAACTCATTTAATGGCTAAACATATCCCTCAGTTCATCGTAGATATTTATTAATTAGTATATCTTCTTTTTATTTCCATGATTATAACCATAAAAATTTTAATGATATGTAACTTGTTACATAAAAGTGTGTATAAAAATATTTGGGTTATTTGAGAGACTTATTAAGAAAATAATGTGAAATTTAAAGGCTTGTATTAAAGTTTCAGAGTTTCATATATAGTAGATATTTATTAATTAATATATCTTCTTTTTATTTCCATGATTATAACCATAAAAATTTAACGATATATAACTTGTTACATAAGTATAAAAATATTTGGGTTATTTGAGAGACTTATTTAAGAAAATAATGTGAAATTTAAAGGCTTGTATTAAAGTTTCAGAGTTTAATCAAATCAAGTAAATGACTCACCAAGAACCAGTATGAAAAGTAACATTTGGAAAATAAGGTGAAAATCTCATTACTCTTCAAGAAGAAAAGATAAATTAAGGTATCACTAATCTCAAATTAATTCATTAAGAGGGTGTTTGAGATTGCTTATTTTTACCAACTTATAAATTACTAGATTAAAAACCTGTGTATTACACGGGTCTGAATAATTTAAAAATAAAAAAAAATAAAGAAAAAAAATTAAATATTAAATAAATAACTTAAAGTTACAATTCTCATATATCTAAGTATATTTCCTTGTAAAAAGATAAATTAAAAAGTTAAAATGATGATATTGCAACAATATAATCTTAATATTTTGGGCTGGAAAAAATAGAAATAGAGAAATATTTGATTGACACTTGACAAAAAACAGAGTACTTTATTATATGGGATATATAGATTAACTTTTCTCTCTCACATCAAAAGTAATCCTAAACATGTTATTCTTTTTTAAAAAATTAATAAGTTATAAGTTGGTAAAAATAAGCAATCCCAAACACCCCCTAGATTAGAAAGAAACAAATTACTTTAACAACCAAGATCAATAGTATGATGTTCAATACCAAGAACAAGAACCGAAGTAGTTAAACGAATTTAATGTTAATTTATATATATATATATATATATATATATATATATATATATATATATATATATACTTTTTCTGCCTTTTCACTTTCTTTTCAAATGCAATCATGCATAAGAACATATGTAATGGTGCGTTGTGGCTAGCGTTTTGGGTGAAAACGCAGGGGGTACACCGCCCCCCCTGCGTTATGTTGAAATTTTTTTTTGTGCGTTGTATCTAAAACGCGAGAATGGCACGAGAATCAAAAAAAGTAACCGTTGGTTTGGAGCCGTTGGAGTTTTAAAAAAAAAAAAATAATTATATTTATACTATATAAACAAACCAAACTCATATTTTTTAACACATTCCTTCCAATCTACCAATTTACACAAACATTTATATCTTTTACACTAATATTTCTACCATCATGTTTCCAAACAACAACCAAAATATTCTCGGTTTCGGTCAATATGCCCGTCAAGCCACAACCAAAATCCACAACCGAACCAATCTACCGCCCCGACGCCAACCGTACCCGTCCCGCAAATGTATGACCCGAGAATATTTTAGAAAAATATAAATGAGTTTTAGTTTTATTAGTATTATTTATGTTTTTTTATTTTAATTTGATGTATTTTTTTTAATTTAGTTTAATATAATTTTTATTTGGAAGTTTAATGTAATTTTTAATTTTATGTTAATTTATTTAAATGAATTATTATTTAAAAAAAACAAATAAAATTATAATGACTTGGCGACACGTGGCGCATAACCCCTGGATGTGGAGAGTTATGACTACAGCCCGTTTTTGTACAAAACCATAACTCTGACTGGGCGCCACGTGGCGCATGACCCCTGGATGTGGAGCTTTACGACTACACATGGTCTAAACTGATCTTTATAAGAAGGTTTAAAAAACTCCGGGTTAATGTTAAAAATATAATCTCAACAGAAAAACTGTAATATATGTTACTTATAAAAATAAAAGGTCTTCGGGGTTAGTTTAGACCGCATCCTATATAGATGTCCATGGGACCAGAAGTCTGAATACATTTGATAAGTTTTTGAAAGGAATACTAAAACAATTGAACCTTAATGATTGTTGTACTTCGGTATGATAAAGTTGTCTTGGTTCATACATATTAAGTTGTACAAGTAAAGAAGATGGATCCTTTGGTGAACGCATATGGTATTTTGGAGTATTTAACTGCGGGCCTTTTGACCAGATCGGTATACCAAAACCGAGTGTTGCCTACATATATATAGGAAAGATGATGATGTAAAAGACCCAAAATAAACTTACTTTGATCATATATAGACAGATAGGACTCAAGTTTTTTCACATCACTAATTCAAAAATGTTATATGGTTAAGTTAGTTAGGGTGAATAACTGGGATGGGGATGTTACATAGATATCGAGCCACACAACCGAAAGTTAGCCCAACAAAGATATCATCTGACGTGGACTATTCATATACACCTAGTCACATGCCCAAGGGCCAAAACACATCATCACAAACCAACTCAATAGTTATCAAGAACACCCTATCCATCCATCTATCAAACACGTTGAGGTAATGGGCCATCACTTTGCTTTCTATATCAATTTTCCAACACAGCATGATCTTTTATTGACTCAGATTTTATCCTTTCTCAAGATACATGTGCATTCGTTTTCCTAAAATGTTCATGCATGGCCCATGTAAAGTTCAAATAATAATACTTTAGGGAGCAAGTCTTTTTATATGTCTACAGAGACCGTGTTGATTTCACTACTGCAATACTCGTATAATGCATTTATACATAGTGTAGTAAATGTGTCACGCAACCACCTTTCTCTCTCTTTTGTTTTGTTTGACAAAACTAGCTGGAAGCTGTTGGCTGGTAGCTGGAAGCTGTAGCTGGTAGTTGTTAGCTGTAGCTTTTTAGATAAATTTAGATGTTTGACAGAGGAGCTGGAGCTTTTAATAAAACGTATAAAATTACTAAAATGGGCATAATTAAAAACAATAATAGTAAATGTATTTATTTTGGAAGGTTATTTAAGTAAATTAACATACTAAAAGCTTGTAGCTCTTTCTAAACGCTACTAATAGTAACTTTAAGCTTTAAGCTTTAAGCTTTTTATATCTGACCTAAAAGTTTCAAGCTCCTTGAATCAAACAGAACTTTTAATTGAATAAAAACTTTTTCTTAAAAACTTGAAACTTAAAGATTCTAAAAGCTTCATGCCAAACATACTTCGACTGCCTTAATTATCTTCTGTGCGCATAGGAATCATCACAATTTTCTAACATATTATGGATTCTAAATAAAAGTGTCTTGATTTAAATATTATGTATATAAATATAAATATTTATGCATATGCAATAACTCATCATCATGCCTTTTTCTTTTGTGTTTTTAAGTTTATCTTCACTTTCTTTCTCATCCCTGTCATATGTAATAATATTAATATGCAATTAGCAACACGCACCTAATTGTAATTAAAACAGTAATATAATTTTAAGACTTTTTATTCCCGCCAAATTAATTAGATCAAATTACCGAAATACATGTACTATACCGATCACAATCAGTAATAATATATATATATATTGTCGGTATTAGTATATTCAATGGTACCAGTACCAAACAAATGAATACCAGTACGGTATATGTTTTTTCTCCTTTTTAATATTGGTATGGTACTGGTATCACATCTACCTTAGATTATGCAAAAGAGTAGGGATGGCAAAAAAAACCAAACCCGATGGGGAAAACCGAAACCCGCCCCGAACGGGGCGGGTTCGGGGACACTTAATCGGGGACGGGTCCGGGTTCGGGGCAGGTATGGTATAGCCTGTACCCGCCCCGTATACCCGCCCCGTATACCCGTTTAAAACCCGTTTAATTAAATATAATTTTTATATTTATATATAATATATTATTTATTATTTATTTTCCCAATAAGGCTGCCTAACCCATTTTCCCGTATACCCGTTTAAAACCAGTTTCCTACTTTCCCATTTGGCCATTTACCCTAACCCTAGAACAACCTCCCGCCCGCACGCCGCCGCGCATCTCTGATCTCACAGCCCGACTCGCCATTCTGCAGTCGCCCTTCCCCATTCTGCAGTCGCCGGACTCGCCATTCTGCAGTGAGTAGGCACAGCCCGTTCCCCATTCTGCAGTCGCCGCCGCGCATCTCGCCGGACTCGCCTGACTCGCCACCGCCGCGCATCTCCACAGCCCAGTGAGTAGTGGTTTCAAAATCTATTTTGATATATTTAGTTTCTGTTTTTGATAGATTCAAACTTTGTTTGATAGATTTAGTTTGATAGATTCAATCTATTTTTGATAGATTTAGTTTTGATAGATTCAAACTTTGTTTGATAGATTTAGTTAACAAGATTCTTGAACTGAATACATATATAGTTATTTGTTAACTGAGGTCAACACTCACTAACTCATTGTTCATTCTATTAGATCATTGACGGTTGTAAGTTATGCTTTGCGTATTGTATTAAGTGCATTGACTGTTGTGAAGCATGCTTGTGTATTGTATTAAGTGCATTGACTGTTGTGAAGCATGCTTGTGTATAAGTGTATTGTATTAAGTGCATTGACTGTTGTGAAGCATGCTTTGTGTTTTGATTGCGATGCTAAGAACATTTTCATTTTCATAATTATTCGTAGGATTTATGGAAGGACACACACAACAACCACAAACATCTCCGGGTGATAACTCACAAGCCGATAGCAATAACTGTATGAACCAATCTTCACCAAATACAAGCAATGAAGGTCCATCACACACAACCACAGGAGAGCAAACCCAAACCCCAACCCAAAATGATGATAGCAACATGGGTTCTAGGAAGCGAAAACTTACGTCAATTGTATGGAACCACTTCGAGAAGATGACGATCAATGGTGAAGACAAGGCGGAGTGCCACTATTGCAAGAGAAAATTAGGAGCTAAGAGTGAGAATGGAACACGCCACTTACTTGATCATTATATCAAATTTTGTCCAAAACGAAACCAAAGAGATATACGTCAACAAGTATTGGGGATGGGACAAAAAACAACCGACGGACAAACAAATCTAACTTGTTTAAACTTTGATCCCGACAAGTCAAGGAAAGATCTAGCCGAGATGGTTATTGTTCATGAATATCCTCTTGTGATTGTTGAACATCATAAATTTAGAAAGTTTGTGACCGGACTACAACCTTTATTTAAGGTTCCATCACGAAATACCTTAAAGAGTGATATTTTGAAGATTTATGACTTTCAAAAAGAAAAGACAATGGGGTATGTTTCATTAATTATTTGGTTTTAATATAATTAGTTATTACTTAATTGCCTTTTAATCTATATCTTTGATTTATTAAAGGATCTTGGAGAAAAATCAAAGCCGGATTGCAATTACCACGGATATGTGGACATCAGGTAATCAAAAGAAAGGTTTCATGTCAATTACCGCACATCTAATTGACGAGAAATGGGAAATGCAAAGCCGAATAATGAGGTATACTTCAAAATTTGTTTTATTAATTGCCACTTTAATATGTTGAATGTTTTATCAAATGTACTTTTACTAGGTTTATTTATGTTGTTGGGTTTCTATGAAATTAACAAGCTTAGTTAACCATTTAACTAGTCACAATTAAGGCGGAAGCGTGATATTTACAAACTAAACATATGTATCCATGTGTTTATATATGTATATGTTCATGAATAACCTAGTTTATTCATGTTATAAGATTACCAATAATCTATTTACTAGAAACCCGAAGCAAGGATCAAATGATACGGAAAAGCTAAACTATCAAGCTTGTAAACACTTACATTCTTAACCCTTTAAGAGTTTAGTAGATGGTTGAAGAAGATGATGATGTGAATGCTAGACTTTCAAAGGAAAACCCTCAAACGGAATATACCCCGAGCCTCCAACACACACCGAGCTATGCTAGGAAGCTTGAACACGAAAAACCCGAGACCCGAGCCCTTCCTTTTTCCTTTTGCCGTAAACAAGAAAGAAAGAAAGAAAGGAAGAGTTGTGTTTTTTGTTTACTTGAAAGTGTTATGATAATGTATCTTGATCTTGATCTTTTATCATTACACACCATCATCCAACATGGTGTTAGGTTTTTGGTTAAGTTCACACTCAACCTTTTCATGACAAAATATTGACCAAGACATGGGGTGTGGGGCCCACCCAAAACCGGCCCCAATTATTATATTTTTTTTTTTATTTTTTTTATTTTTTTTTATTTTATTTATTTTATAAAGTATAAAATAAATATATAAACACCCCATCTTTTATAAACCATTTTACAAAAGAACACATAGTTAAATAATCATTCCAATAATAATTATTTGAATAAATAAATTAACCAATTAATTTATTTAACACTTTCAAGTAATTATTCAGAAACCCGTTTTTCTGAATGTGTCGTGTTCTGTATTTGTCTTATAGATCTTATCTTAACAAATACATAATTGGTGTGTGTCTAACTCGTTATTGGGTATGACCCGACTTGGATCAAACACGGCTAGCCACATTAACCTAATTATGTGTCTCGGGCATATGGTATTCCAACAATCTCCCACTTGCACGAGACTCATAGGAAGTTAATGCTAATAGTGAATACCGCCTAACAACAGGTCACCACCCCTAGTGTGTTTGACTAAGTGCCATTCAATAACATCATCCCCTTCAAGTCCATACTTGATATGATATAGGTAAGTCTTATCATTACATCCCTTTGTTACTAGATGTCCTGTCAAATCGAAGAGACACAGATTGATCATTCTCTCATTGATTTAACTTAACAGGCCTTAGACATCTAAACTCTCAACACATAAGAGGAACAAATCCCATCTTGACTGCATACATCCTTGTTGACATCTCGTATGATATCTGAGCTCTTTCTTTTACGTCATCGTGTTACCGAAAAACAAAGAAGAGAGTCAAGTTATCAGACTTGATGAAAAACAGGATCCAATATGCATCTCAGGTCAAAGGACACAATGATACTCGCCTTTACTCAAGGATTACTTATGATCAGTTGCACTAACTCCATGCAGTGATCCTTGATAGCGGATCATGTCCAATATTTGTATCCCACAAATATTTATGAACCTTGGTGGCAAACCTATGCCTTATATTCATCACATGAATATCAACCAATCCGGGTTCATAATAGTCTTACCTTCATACTTGTTCCCACAAGCATGATCGACTACGGACGTTTAGAACAACATAAGTTATTCATGGATTAAACATGCAAATATAGAACATAACTCATTGAATAATTAAACATAATTAATTTTCATGAGATACCCATTACATTCGTTCTTATACAAACACTAAACACAGATTAAATCCACTCACTAGAATACCGAAGTCCTAATGCACAAACATGACCCTCATGCTTTGGCCTATCGAGGAGCTTCGTGAGTGGGTCCGCAATATTTTGATCGGTATGAACTTTATGAATACATATCTTCTTCTTTTCAACTTCATCCCTTATGTAGTTGAATCTGCGCTCAATGTGCCTCGTTTTCTGATGAGCACGAGGCTCCTTGATCTGTGCAATAGCACCCTCATTGTCACAGAATATCTCTAGGGGCTCCTGAATGGTAGAGATAATCCCTAGATCCATGATGAACTTTTTCATCCATGCAGCCTCTTGGGCTGCCATTGAAGCGGCGATGTACTCAGATTCTGTAGTGGATAACGCGACAACATCCTGCTTCGAACTCTTCCAAGAGACAGCGCCTCCATTCAAAATGAAGACATATCCCGACTGTGACCGAGAATCATCTCGGTCAGTTTGAAAACTCGCATCCACGTAACCCTTTACGACGAGTTCCTCCTCACCAGACCCATATATTAAAAACATATCCTTAGTCCTTCTAAGGTATTTTAATATATTCTTGACAGCCATCCAATGACTGTCACCTGGGTTGTGCTGGTATCTACTCGTTATGCTTAAAGCATACGAGACGTCCGGTCTGGTGCACATCATTGCATACATAATAGATCCTATTGCCGAAGCATAAGGAACATGCTTCATCCTATCCTGCTCTTCCTTAGAGCTAGGACTTTGGGATGAGCTTAACACGGTTCCTCTAGGAATAGGTACCAAACCTTTCTTAGAGTTTTCCATCCTGAACCTTTTCAGGATTTTATCAATGTACGCACTTTGATTGAGTCCGATCAATTTCCTTTGTCTATCCCTATAGACCTTTATTCCCAAGATATATGTCGCTTCTCCAAGATCCTTAATTGAGAAACGACTACTTAACCACGCTTTAACGTTTTCCATACTTGGTATATCATTTCCAAATAAAAGTATATCATCGACATACAAAATAAGGAAAATGATTATACTCCCACTAGCCCATTTATACACACACGCCTCATCACCGTTTTGGACGAAACCAAACGCTTTGATTTCTTCATTAAAACGATGATTCCACATCCGTGATGCTTGTTTCAACCCGTAGATTGATTTCCTTAACTTACAAACTTTATCAGGATTAGATGGATCAACAAAACCTTCAGGCTGAACCATATGGACATCTTCCTCAAGATATCCATTAAGAAAAGCGGTCTTGACATCCATTTGCCATATCTCATAATCAAAATGAGCTGCAATGGCAAATAATATCCTGATCGACTTAAGCATCGCGACCGGCGAGAATGTTTCATCATAATCAATCCCTTGAGTTTGCGTGAAACCTTTTGCTACAAGTCGTGCTTTGTAAGTATCTAAATTTCCATGCATATCGGTCTTCCTTTTGAAGACCCACTTACATCCAACCAGTTTGGAGTTAAGTGGACGATCAACCAATTCCCAAACTTGATTATCGTGCATGGATTGCATCTCGGCGCTCATGGCTTCAAGCCACTTGTCACAATCAGGTTGTGACATAGCATCTTTATAGGAGATCGGTTCATCCGAATCGACTAAGTAACAATCATCCACAAGAAATCCATATTTCTTGGGAGGTCGACTAATCCTATTAGATCTGCGAGCAACGTGTGTATGATCAACCATTTGATCATCTTCAACATCCTCGTGTTGAAAGCTAGTATCAACCAACTGTGTATCATCCAGTGATTCTTGAACCTCTTCAAGTTCCACTCTCTTTTCACTAGGTCCTTCCATAAGGAACCTAGTTTCTAAGAAGTATCCTTTGCGTGAAACAAACACTTTTTGTTCACTAGGATCATAGAATATATATCCTATATCATCCTTTGGGTATCCTATGAAGATACACCTGATGGATCGAGCCTCAAGCTTATTTGGGGTGTCACGTTTAACATAAACTATGCATCCCCATACCCTTAAATATGAAAAGGATGGAACCTTTCCATGCCACACTTCATAGGGTATTCGATCCACCTTTTTGGTCGGGGCCATATTCAAAATACGAGCCGCTGTAACTAGCGCATATCCCCAAAATGATGGTGGTAGTGAGCTTCGTGCCATCATTGACCGAACCATGTCCAACAGTGTTCTATTTCTCCTCTCGGATACTCCGTTATGTTGAGGAGTTCTAGGAGGAGTGAGCTGTGAAATAATTCCACAATCTCTAAGATGACTTTGAAAGGCATCACTTAGGTATTCGCCTCCTCTATCGGAGCGGAGTACCTTGATTGTTCGGTCGAGCTGATTTTGTACTTCATTTTGAAATTCCTTGAACATTTCAAAGGCTTCATGTTTGTGTTTCATTAGATACACATACCCATATCGACTAAAATCGTCGGTAAAGGTAATGAAGTACCGTTCACTATTCCTACTAGTTGGCTTGAAAGGTCCGCATACATCCGTATGTATGATACCCAACAAGTCCTTAGCCCTTTCATTTGTACCTTTGAAAGGCTCTTTGGTCATATTGCCTTGAATACAAGATTCACACTCATCAAACGAACCTAACTCGTTTGTTTTCAAAAGACCTTTCTTTTGGAGAGTGTTTATACGATTCTTGTTTATGTGTCCAAGGCGACAATGCCAAATGTAGGAATCACTCAAATCCTTTTTGAGTCTTTTAGTAGAAGTTTGATACAATGAGCTATTTGAGGTATTATCATGAACCAATTCATAAATACCGTTGTTTGGTACAGCTTTAAAATAAAAGATACCATTAGATGATACATGCATTTCTGATCTTACAAATTTAAAGTCAAAGTTACATTGTCTAAGAAGGTGCACAGAAATAATGTTCCTAGTCAAACTAGGAGCATACAAAACATTTTTCAAAACAACTTCCAAACCACTTGGAAGCGATAAAGTGAAGTCTCCTCTAGCGACCACGTGCACCCTTGCACCGTTGCCCATGAAAAGATTCACTTCGCCCTTCTTTAAGTCTTCATTCCTTTTGAACCCCTGCAACCAATTGCAAATATGAGTTCCACATCCGGTATCCAATACCCATGTGTTAGAAGAAATAAGATTTAGCTCAACATTAATCATAAAGACATTACCCGAGGTATGCGCCACATTCCTCTTGTCTTTTAGCTCTTTTAGGTAGACCGGACAATTGCGTTTCCAGTGTCCGGTCTCCCCACAACCAAAACAAGGATCATCCTTATGACCCTTCGGTTCCATAACCTTTTGTTTCTTTGCCATAACCGGTGATTTGCCCTTACCCTTAAGATGCACAGGGGGACCCTTTCTTTTTGCTACCTTAGCCTTAGGATTGGGTTGAGACCGATTCTTGGATCTACCTTCATTGATCGCAAACATGGGTAAAACCCTTTTGCCCATGCTCGCCTCGGCTGTTTTAAGCATTGAGTGAAGTTCTCCAATGGTTTTGTCCCACCCGTTCATGTTATAATTTAACACGAAAGTGTCGAACCTTTTCGACAAAGAGTTAAGGATCAAATCCGTTGCTAACTCTTTTGAGATGGGACAATTGAGCTTGGCGAGGCGATCAATGTAACTTTTCATCTTAAGTACATAAGTTGAAACTGGTTGATTATCATCCATTCTACATGCATGCAAGGCTCGAACCGTTTCGAACCTTTCAACTCTTGATTGCTTAAGGAACATTTCCTTAAGTTGAGTAATCATGTCGTACGCATTATGGTTTTCGAAATCCTTTTGGATTTCGGGAACCATAGTCGCCAACATGAGGCATGACACTTGAATGGAATCTTCCGTGAGTTTGACCCAATTCATATATTCGACCTCACTTCCCTCTTCCGGTTCTTCGGGGATAGGTGTTTCCAAAACATGATATAATTTTTCTTGTTTTAGAACAATCCTTAAATTTCGGAACCAATCCGAAAAGTTATTGTGGTTAAGACGGTCTTTAGCGAGAATAGATCGGAGAGAGACATTTTGGACGTTAGGGATTATGTTGTCGTCGACGTGTGCGGCCATCTGCAGAATTTTAATTAAGTTCATTTTAGTGTTTTACCTTTTTAATTATTAATACCCTTTTATATATATACCAAATATAATTAATAATTAAAATCTAGAATCCAACGATAAACCCGACTCCGGTTAGGTGACCTTTTTCCCATTGTCGGTTTATCAAGGTAGTTATTCATAACAATTGCAAACCCTTTTGCAACTTCTAGAGTTTATGGGACCGGTTCGAAATCATATTTCGTGTCGGCATGTTTATCCCATCAACACCTATTAGACCCCATGCTTGGGTGACCCTCTTCACATGGTTCTAATTTAAGTCGTCCTACTTGTATCAACTTGTAATATTAACATACAAACGGTTAGGTGACCTTTTTCCCATTTATATGCCAATATTACCTTAACATATTAATTTACTCTATGCGGTTAGGTGACCTTTTTCCCACTAAGAACTTACTAATATGTTAAGCGTTATACAAAAGGATGGTGTTTAACTTATTATCCTTAATTTTAAAAGGGATTTTTAGTTTTAATAATTCTAGTTGTAAAACTTTAAATCATGTACTAACATGCATTTAGTAACATGATATTTTGAAACCATTTTCAAAATTCTAATTTATAATAAAACCATTTTATTATGGGCGTGAGACGGCTAGTTAATAAATCCATTTTATTAAACTATGTGTCACGTAATTACCGATAATTATTAGAACCCATTTTATGCTTTGTTAATTAATTCTATGTGACGAAGTTGATATCCTAATATCTAACAACCACACAATCAAACAATCAATTAACAAGCATACACAATTATACTAGACACGAGCCACTAAGTTAGACCACACTTGTTAGCCGAAACAAGTGTGTGTCTTAGGTCCAATCCTAAGGGACACATGACACATGGATGTTGTAGCTCCCACTCGATCCCGCATCCAAATGCTTCGAGCATCTTCTTCAACCCCGTTGTGATCCATTGGGCTTGAACTTGGGCCTTAGCTTCCATAAGCTTCCATTTGGGCTCAATTGGTGGGCTTAGGTCCTTTTGGGCTTGAATCCCTTTAATGGGCTTGTGAGACCCATTATCACCATACCCGGCCCAATTAGGCCCAAACTTCCAATTTTGCAATCTTCTTTAATTTTACAAAATCAAATGTCCTAATACATTTTTTCTATAAAATAAAGATATTACAAATAACCTATTTATTACATACCCATATGAATAAATAATTACAAAATAGCCCCTAATTAATTATTACAAACCGAAACTTTGAATAATTAACTACAATCACAACATCAACCACAAACAAACATCCACTTTGGTCTACGGCTCGGTCTAGTTTTAACAAACATAACCCGTTATGTTTTAGGAACCCGTTCCAAAACCCCTTGACTTTATCGGGCCTAGCCCAACCCATTTGGGCTTGACCCAATAACTAGATTATGGGCTTCGGCCCACATGTGCAAAACACATGGGCTTCGGCCCAATTAAAAAACTCATGGGCTCGGCCCATTTAACCAAAAATGGGCTTCGGCCCATATAGCTTTTCCCTTTAATTTCCGGTTAGCCCAATAACCATGTTAAAGTGGGCTTCGGCCCAAATTCACCCGAATTGGGCTTCGGCCCATTTACTCGGTTTTAATTTTTTTTTTTTTTTTTTTTTTTTTTTTTTTGAACAAAGCCAAAAACAATAACAAGATTAAATACAAAAAAAAATCATGCATGTTAATTTTTGTATAAAATCTTTCAAGGGGAAAAAATATAAAACCGAGAACCCGAAGCTTAGTTTCCCGTATCCCGGCTCTTGATGCCATTTGTTGGGTTTCTATGAAATTAACAAGCTTAGTTAACCATTTAACTAGTCACAATTAAGGCGGAAGCGTGATATTTACAAACTAAACATATGTATCCATGTGTTTATATATGTATATGTTCATGAATAACCTAGTTTATTCATGTTATAAGATTACCAATAATCTATTTACTAGAAACCCGAAGCAAGGATCAAATGATACGGAAAAGCTAAACTATCAAGCTTGTAAACACTTACATTCTTAACCCTTTAAGAGTTTAGTAGATGGTTGAAGAAGATGATGATGTGAATGCTAGACTTTCAAAGGAAAACCCTCAAACGGAATATACCCCGAGCCTCCAACACACACCGAGCTATGCTAGGAAGCTTGAACACGAAAAACCCGAGACCCGAGCCCTTCCTTTTTCCTTTTGCCGTAAACAAGAAAGAAAGAAAGAAAGGAAGAGTTGTGTTTTTTGTTTACTTGAAAGTGTTATGATAATGTATCTTGATCTTGATCTTTTATCATTACACACCATCATCCAACATGGTGTTAGGTTTTTGGTTAAGTTCACACTCAACCTTTTCATGACAAAATATTGACCAAGACATGGGGTGTGGGGCCCACCCAAAACCGGCCCCAATTATTATATTTTTTTTTTTTTATTTTTTTTATTTTTTTTTATTTTATTTATTTTATAAAGTATAAAATAAATATATAAACACCCCATCTTTTATAAACCATTTTACAAAAGAACACATAGTTAAATAATCATTCCAATAATAATTATTTGAATAAATAAATTAACCAATTAATTTATTTAACACTTTCAAGTAATTATTCAGAAACCCGTTTTTCTGAATGTGTCGTGTTCTGTATTTGTCTTATAGATCTTATCTTAACAAATACATAATTGGTGTGTGTCTAACTCGTTATTGGGTATGACCCGACTTGGATCAAACACGGCTAGCCACATTAACCTAATTATGTGTCTCGGGCATATGGTATTCCAACATATGTACCTTCTCCACATACTGCTGAAGTTCTTGCTGAGGTGTTATATCAATCAATGTGTGATTGGAATATTGATAGAAAGATATCAACAGTAACAGTTGATAATTGCAGCACTAATGATTTAATGATTCACTATTTATTGGATAAGTTGTCTTTAAGCTCTTTGATTCTAGGTGGGGAGTTGTTTCATATGCGATGTTGTGCGCACATATTGAACTTAATAGTTCAAGATGGTTTATCTGTCATTGGTGAAGGAATCGAAAGAATTAGAGAGAGTGTTGTTTTTTGGACGGGAACACAAAAAAGAGTAGAAAAGTTTGAGGAAGCTGCTCGTCATTTAGCAATAGATTGTTCAAAAAAGTTACCTCTTGATTGCAAAACACGTTGGAATTCGACATATCTAATGTTGAAAGTCGCTATTCTTTACAAGGAAGTTTTCAAACGTTTAAAGCAAAGAGAAACCCAATATAAAACTTTGCCAACTGAAAGAGATTGGGAATTAGGTTCAAGCATTTGTGATAAGTTGAGTTTGTTTTATGAGCTGACTTTGATGTTCTCGGGTACTAAATATCCGACAGCGAATGTCTTTTTTCCATCAATATGTGAAATTAAATCTTCTTTGGGTATATGGAAAGAAGATCGAGACCCTATGATCAAGATGATGGCAGAGAAGATGATTGTTAAGTTTGATAAATATTGGTCGGTTATTCATGGGGTAATGGGAGTAGCAGCAGTTTTGGATCCTCGTTACAAATTGAAAGCAATGGAGTTTGCTTTTCCAAAGATATATGGTTCTGAAAAGTCGGAGAGTGCGATAATAAAACTTAAGGAGCTTGTATATAGGTTGTTTCAAGATTATGAAAGTTACAGTCAAGGAACTTCACGGGATGATGGTGTGAGATCAAGTCAAAACAATGCGGGGGGTGGAAGATTTTTCAACGAATACTTCACATTCGTTGAAGAGGATAATCATTCGGGTATGACTTATTATTTACATTAATTTAACTTTATTCATTAATTGTATTAACTTTATTTATATATTAGGTGTCACAACGGAGCTTGATTTGTATCTACAAGAGAAAGTTTGGATAAAAGAAACTGAGATTGACCTTTTAGCTTGGTGGAAAACAAATGGTGTCAAGTACCCAAGGTTGCAAAAGATTGCTCGAGATATATTGGCGATTCCAATATCTACCGTTGCTTCCGAGTCCGCTTTTAGTACAAGTGGTAGATTGGTAAGTCCACATCGTAGTCGTCTTCATCCAAAAACATTGGAAGCGTTAATGTGCGCCCAAAGTTGGTTGTTGAATGAAATCAAAGGTAAACAAACATTTTATTTTTTATTTTTAACTTAGCTACTATATAAACTTTTGACTTTTGTGATATGAATATAGCAACTTGTTCAGAAGAATCCGAGGCATATTGCCAAACTATTGAATATGATTGTGACGATGGTATTGAGGTAATACATATATATATGGTTTATCGTTTACATTTTAATATGGTTTAACATTGATTCTTATATAGTTTCCAATTAATATGTTAATGTTTGATTATCATAGCAATCCGGCGTGACAAGTGTTTGAATGGTTGAATGGGTGCGGTATGGACGTGTAAGAAGGATCAATCATGAAGTTAATTTCCGTTGTGATGGGAGAAATAAACATTTTTATGTATTAATAATGTCTTTTGTATGTGTAATGTGTTTGGATATTGAACTTTTTGTGTATTAATATTGTATTGTAATTTTGTATCATTTTCTTACAATCGGGTTTTAAACGGTGAACCCGACGGTTAAATGGGGATCCCCACGGGGAATTTAGCCCGTTTAAAAACCATTTATGCTAGACGGGTTCCCCGAATACCCGCGGTTTTCCCCGAATCCCCGATGGGGATTCCCCATTTAGTCCCCGCGGGTTTTTAGACGGTTTTGGTAATGGGTTTTATAAACCGGGGCGGGTATGGGATTGGCATTCCCCGCCCCGAAACCGCCCCGTTGCCATCCCTACAAAAGAGGAGACATGTTAGCGCGAAATGGGAGGGAGCCGTATGAAAATGTGAGGGATTAATTTCTATTTGGGATTGGGGGGGTGTTGAAGGGTAGAGGTGGCGGGATACTTATAGGCTCATTGAGAGTTGTAGAGTGATGGCATGCTGATACGATGCAGTGCGGTAGTGATGTGGAAGGGGCCATCTTATGCTGCCTTTTTTATCTTAATTTCTATTTGTGGATAAATGATGACTGTAGATAAAAAGGTCTTAAACTAATACGTAATTATCATTAGTTACATTTTAATTAATAGATTGTTGAGACAAATTAAACACGCGTTATGGTGTTTACTCATGGAAAATTCTGAGTTGGGTTATTGCTATCTGGTTAAATCCTAATACTAACAAGTATTGAAATATATGCTAATTTGACGTGAAATAAATATCTGAGCTCTTGTAATTAAAAAAACCAAAATATATACCAAGATGTTTGTTGCTCTTTTTTTTTAAAAAGGAAAATTCCCAAATAGCCATATTTGACCAATACACCTAAGAGTTTAGAAAAGTCACGGTTTTAAAAAAATTCTTAAAATGGCCATATTATTACGTCGATTCTGACGGAAACAAGAACTGATCCTGTCAATTTTATAGAGTTAATCATCCACTTTGGCATCTTATATTGAACAAAAATTGTGATATTGTTCCTCCATTGATCAATAATTTCGATTTTTAGCAAGTATCACGATCATCCAATAAGAAGGGTTTCATTTTTTTCAAATGAACTATTTGAATACCTATTGATTCAAAAAAACCGTGGATCGTTCGGACCTTTCAATTCATAGATGTAGATCTCGGACCTATGAAAGGGGATATTCCCGAAACTGACAAATAAAAAAGGAAGTGAGTTCGACAAAAAAAATAAAAATAAAAAAAATAAAAAAGAAGCAACATGGACAAAATGAAACGAGATGGCTTAGACAAATCTTTTTTTGTCAATAACGGATTAGTATAACCTATCATATGTTGACATGCATTCAAATTTTCCAACGGATCTAACGTTTTTTAGTTTATCCGATGGATTCGTGTTCTAGGCGACATAATAAACAGACTGATATAACGGTTTAGTTCATACTTTCATCGAATCCGACTATTTAATTTGTCCGTCAACCCTAGATTTTCAATTCGATTTTGAGTTCTATAGTGAAATTGAACACTATGGTTGTGTGCTCCTCGAAAAACTAAGCGTTTATACTAAGGATTTGCTTGATTTTGTGGAGAAATAAGAAAGATGGAGACGGATGTTGATTATGAAGGCTTAGGATTTGAGTGGTAAAAGATGAAGAATTCCATCGATCCATTAAAAATTCCGTCAAATCCCCAACGGTTTTATAACGAATTCCATTGGATCCGTTAATACGTTGACATATGCCATGTGGGGTGATTTTAAAGGTCCACCGATTCCGTTGGATAGTGTTGGAATTTCGTCAGTTCCGGCAAAAGAAATTGTTATTCTAGATATTTTCAAAACCATGGTTAAAATTGAAAAATGTTGGTCATCGAAGTTTGCACAGCCATTGCTAATGTCTACAAATAGAGGAGATGGAATTTGTAAAGGCTTGATGCTGGGAACATTGGTAAAAAAAGGATATAAAATGGACATCTAAGGGTGTGTTCATTTAACAGAATTCGTGTCAATTCAAAGGAATTGAAATTAAAATCCAAGACACGACGTGTTCGTTTCGTTGGAATTGGAATCTTAATCCCATTTTGGTGTATTCGGTTAAAAGAGTCGGAATTGGAATTCAATTCCTTCAAATTCCTTAAAATACAGGGATTTCAAATCCTTCCAAAATGTGGAGGAATTCAAAGAAATTAATTAGAATCTTATCTCGAGTCTTTTTTTTAACGAGGACAACGAATAAAACATTTTAGCTTTTTTACTTATTTTGTTTTTAATTTATATTTTGAGTTATGGATTTTTTATTATTATTTTTGAATATTTTTTTGAAGGGTTTTGATCTTAATAGAAAACCCATAAAAAAATAATAAAAAAATCATAACGCAAAATATAAATAAAAAACAAAAAATCTAAAAAAATAAAATGTTTTCTCCGTTATCATTGTAAAAAAAAAAAAATACCTTCTTGATTTCTATTCATTTGTCAAACGAACATATTAAGAAAGTATTTCGATTTCAATTTCCCCCAATTCCAATTCCTATTGGAATGTTCACATTCAAAATCCAATTCCTTCAAATTCCAAAACCTATGCAAATTCCAATTCAAATTCCATTCAATTCCGTGAAACGAATGTGCCCTTGAGTACGAAGAGTGGTCTCCCTCTTCGTCATTTTCCTCATCTTTGGGATGGTGTTATCGATCAAATATCCCCATTTATCGCCCCCCCCCCCCCCTTCATGCTTTTTTCTTCTTTGCAATCTGATGCCGTATCCCCGTTTTTTTTTTTTGATAAAAACGAACCCTTAACTATCAAAGTAACATATTATTATAGTTTGAGAAACGGTGAGGGGCTATTCATTGTGAGGTAATGGCCACTCACATTTGCATTTTTTGGACATCAAACACCATGTTGTGGGGCGCAAGGAGGGGCACCAAGGTCGGGATGTGAATAGGTTAGCAAATGCAAAAGGTGTGTGTGGGTGGGGGGGGGGTATTGACCGGTCTAGTTATATGCCGTTCGCTTGGTTCTAAAGAACTGGTTGGTTTGAACCGGTCAAACCGGAAATCCGGACCGGTTGAACCGGTTTTACTATAAAAAATGTTTTTTAAGAAAAATATTATTTTCAGCCCTAATCACCATTTTTATAAAGAAAGTTGTTCGGGCGGTACAACGGATGAACCGGTTACCCGTCCGGTTCGCAGTCCAATCTAGTTATAAAAACATTGATTGTGCCACCTATTTAAATTTTAGATAATGTGTTATAAATAAAGTAAGAAGATTTTGAAAAATGTTAATGATAGGTAGGTTTGTCAACGAAATATTAAGATAAAGATTTGTGTTTCATTATGATCCTTTAGTAGCCTATTAATCATTTTATTATTAAGATTCTACGTACCTTTGAACCGTTTAGAGATATATTTGGTTCATTTAAACACATTTTAATGGTTGGTGGAAGCTTTTAACATGTAAGTTTCATAGTGCCGGCTTTAAGAAGGCGAAAAATATTTTGGGCCAAAGACAATAAAATATTTTGTGACTCAAATAAATGAGTATTTTGTTAAGTTTAAACAATTTAATTTTTATATGGGCATATTTAATTATGATTTGGCTTAAAAATGTCTCAGATTAGATTAAACCACCACTGGCGAAGATTGCTTAGGGCCAGGGGTGGCCCCGGCCCCCCCTATTTTTTTACGCAGTAGTGTAAATTTACCCGTTTTCGTCCGGAATTTTTTATACGTAGTGTAAATTTAGCCGTTTTCGGCCCAAATTTTTTATACGTATTGTAAAATTTAGCCGTTTTCGACCAAACTTTCTTATACGTAGTGTAAAATTTAGGCGCTTTTGGCCGAAATTTCGTATACGGAAATTTCTTATACGTAGTGCAAAACTTAGCCGTTTTCGGCCCAAATTTTTTATACGCAGTGTAAAATTTAGCCGTTTTCGACCAAAATTTCTTATACGTAGTGTAAAATTTAGCTGTTTTCGGCCGAAATTTCTTATACGTAGTATAAAATTTAACCGTTTTCGGTCAAAATGTCTTATACGTTGTGAAAAATTTAGCTGTTTTCGGCCGAAATTTCTTATACGTAGTGTAAAATTTAGCCGTTTTCGATCAAAATGTCTTATACGTAGTGTAAAATTTAGCTGTTTTCGGCCGAAATTTTTTATACGTAGTGTAAACTTAGCCCTTTTTGACTGAAAATTTGAGCCCGGCCACATTCGTCTGTGAAATTTTGTATACATTATGAATCCGATCCCCCTGGTGTCTTAGTCCAAGTTTCGCCACTGAGAACCACAACCTTTTGGTTGGGAGTCATACACATTTGCCACTAAACAAAGCTAGGTGTTATGTAATTACTTTTAAACATTATATATATATATATATATATACATATTGTTTTTCATAAAAATACATAGAAAATTGTTTTTATAAAAAACTTTCGGGCCTAGCTGGGTGTCGAGCCGAGGGCCGTCGGCCACACAGCCCCCTAAGGGCCGGCCCTGAAGTTTCAAAATCATGCTAAATGATTCAGAGGCTCTCTTAATCAATCAGACCTCTTAATGGTTCAATATAGATTTTCATACAACCCTTAGTAGGGCTGCTTAAATTGCTTGCCGCTCGCTTGATTTCGGCTCGGTTTGGAAATGAGCAATTTGGCTCGGTCCTGTTTGAAAACAAACCAAACACAAGAAGTAGTCTCTTAATAACCATTAAAAAGCTACCAAACAATCCACGAAAACCCGACCTGAAAAAAAAAGGGGAAAAAGACCGAAATCAGGCCAAGTCTTATAATATTTCTCTGATCCATGGTATGATGTTGTTTTTCCAGAATAAAACATTTGTCATCACTGAATACCAATAAAATATTTTGTTTCAAAATATCCAATAAGATGATGGATAAGAGTATGGAACTTTTATCTGATTGTTTTGGTGAATGGCCACTACACTAAACCATCCTTGTCAAATTACAATAAACTTTACTTGGATATATTTATATTCTGGCGTCTCTTTCACTAAATGAATTATGATCCATTCTCTCTTCAATTTTTTTATGATCAAAGAGTAAATTATAGTAGTTTGTTTAGTTTTTACCTATTTAGTGATATGTATTTGAAGTTAACATTATTCGAACGAAACTTAAAATACCTTTATAATTAATGTGAATAAGTTTAAACACTCTGTCGACTATCCAGCTTCATGTATTTTACCAGATATTTCCGAAACTTTGTTTATAAAAACTAACTTGAAAGGACACTCCTACCTGAAACTTACAAATCGAAAACAAATTTTGTTCACTTGAAATAAAAACATGGTTATACTAGAAAATACACCAACACTTTTCAGAAACCTAATTTACATTTTTGCTGCAAACTTTGTTCACACATTGTTTTCACTTTAAAGTTTAAAGTGATGTTTATTTATGCTGGTGGAGACATTGATTACGTGTATGTCGGCTGTGACATAAAATGTGATCTACATACTACAATTATCCAATGGCATTTTTTATCTGGGTAAAGTAAAAAAAAAAAAAAAAAACACAAGTGAGAAGTGTAAAAAAGATTTATTACTAAATAAAAAATTACTTAAAAATAAATATAAAAAATAGTAATAAATCATAACTCAAAATATAAATAAAAACACGAAAAATTTAAAAAACTAAAATGTTTCCGCTATCATCCCCATTCAAAAAACATAAAAAAAAATTGACGAAAAGACATAATGCCTAGATCAATGAAACGATGACGAAAATGAACTAAAGGCACAATTATAACTAAAAAAGGTACACTATATCGCTAAATATAACAAAATGCCAAGCAAAATATGGCACAATTAATGTTGACTGTTGAGTAATATAACACGATATAAAGAAAAAAAGACACAATTTTTTTTTATGTTTTTGAGGAGTTTTCTACGTGGCTACAAATCTTTCTCATCATTCTCGTTTTTATTCTCATTTGTAGCTTACCATTTTTATTTTACTAAACATATTTGAATTAAGTATTTGGGCAAAAAGTAAAAGATTATAATTACTTTTAAGTAAAATTTCATATATGCCCTTTCAAACATTCAATACCCAATCAAAACACAAAATATTACCTATATTCCCGGTCTAAACAAACATTTACTATATGACAATTCTACCCTTTCCATTATATGACTTTTTTATACCCTAATTTTGCTTATTTTGACGCATGACGACAATTTTCAACTTCAGGTATGCTAACAATGGAATTAGGTAATAATGATTGAAGTAAATATTTCGATTCATCCTAATTTAATACTTGTGTTCAGATACGATAGAAACGAGAGAATTAAGAGAAGTGTAACGATCAAATCAAGCGCATCGTTCTATTCTGTTACATCAGTTATTTGTATAACTAACAACGATCTAACCGTTCTATTACAATACAATCCACAAATTCTAACTAATACACTTTTGGTCCATGGACTTAATATCTTTCCTAATATTACATTCTAGGTCCCTATAGTATATTACATCAGTAACAATACTCCCCTGTTGACTTGAAGCTTGTCCTCAAGATTCAAAAATCAGGAAAGCGCAACTGCAACTCTTCAAGATCTTCCAAGGTGGTTTCGATGACCGGTAAATCCTGACAATGCACTAATACTTGAACTCCATCTAGGGAACCCTTTTTGAGTAATTTGCGTTCTAGGATTGCACTAGGTGGCACAACAAAACTAGTGGCTTGTGGTAAAGGTGTGACATTAGAAGTAGGACCCAGAGCAGCCTTCAGAAGGGAAACATGGAATGTCAGATGGACCTGTGTAGGAGCTGGTAAGTCCAGTTTATAAGCAACAGACCCTATTTTCTGCAAAATCATGTAAGGCCCAAAAAAATCAGGACCTAATTTCTCATTGCAATTTGTTTAAGGTAGCCTGCTATAACAAACCACAAATAAAAGATAAAAGAGATAAGTGAAGGAAATTCCATCCCAAATTGGTGGAGGAAAGAAATGGAGAAGGTACCACCATAGTATAAATAGGTTTGTAAGTTCTTGTCCTACATCGCTAGATTAACCAACTAGTGAGCTCTTTATAAGAAAGAAAATTTATATGTTAATGTTCTTATAAGACAAATCACACCCAGTGGTCCTAGCGGAGGGTGCGAAGCATCCAAACGCGCACGCGCACGCGCGAAGTGCGATGGGCGCAATGTGGCGCTTTGATGGCGCACTTTGGCGCTTTGATGGCGCACTTTGCACTTATTTTGTCTCCCATCGCGATACGCGACAGGTTTGGGTTAGCCTCATCGCGTACCGCGATGATGTGTAACCTTATCCAAATATATGGCGGCGTAGCGATACGCGATGGGCTGATATAGCTACCCATCGCGTACCGCGACGTGGAGGTTACGCAGACGAGACACGTGGCGTGCCACGTAGCAGGCCTAGGGCTGACTCGACATAGCTACAAGATTCTTTGCGATACGTGACGGCTTTCTATTTATGGCCATCGCATACCGCGATGAGGTCCAAAATCTACTATAAATAGGAAGTGAACGGGACATTCAAATCTCGCACCAAAACTCTAAATCTCTCTCTGATTTCACACACATATACTTTTATATATTAAGATAACGGTATAATACCCGAGTATCGTAACGATATCCGATCGAAAGAGATATACACGAATCCGAAAACTCTGCCTGTTAAGGTATGACATTGTGCCATCGTGTAAAGTTTCTACTCTCGTGATTATCGTTCTGGTTATTGGTTTTATTCTAATCTAGGTATACTACATTGTGTTTATCCTAGGTGCTTAATACCAGGAGGTGTTACTTAATTTTAAACTTGCATGGTGAGACATTCGAGTTTTTGTACCGCTCACATTTGTGTGAGACAACTGTTTTTCCGACACTGTCATGATGATTTCAAAACCTATAAAACTCATGGCGGATGGTCTAAATGTTTTGAAATATATTTTTAAAAGTATTTTAAATACATTAAAGTGATTAAGTCTCTGTAGACTTACGGGATGGTTACTACTGGTATTGTGGGGTTTTGTATACAAGGCTTGCCTATTGGGCTATTACACGTTACTTATTGGACAAGCGTTTGCTAATAAGTAATATGAACACAGTCATAGATACGGTCGAGTGACAAGTACCTTTCGGTAATTTGTAAGCAGGCAGATGTAAAAACATCTTAATGCTGTAACTGTAAAATGTGTCATTTACAAATGAATGTACTCACCAGTATTTCTTGCTAATCAAATATTTTAAACATGTTTCAGGTGACTTGTTAGAGACAAAGGAATGATGCCTGCGGGCTTCTAGCATAAATAAGTGGCTTGTCACCAGAATAAAGAAACGTGTTTTGTAAATTAGAGTTTAACTCTATAAAACTTATGTTTGTATCAAAAGGGATTAAATTCCTGGTTTATCATAATAATAATGATGGTGTTTTTATAACTCTGATCATTTTTCCTAACTAAGGTTCTGATGAAATTTTCCGCTGCAAAATAATTTAATAAACACCGATACCACCAATCAATGTTCACAGCTCCCCTCCCGGGGTATAGGGGTCGGGGGCTGTGATAGCTGAAGTGGTATCAGAGCCACTGGTTTAAGCAATATGGGTATTTTAATAATACCTATTCTTAAAATTAAGAGTTAGGAAATACATTCATTAACCTATGTGCTAACCATAAAAATAAGATTTTAACCACACGTGAAAATAAGTACTATTCTCATTTGGAGTTCGTTGTTTTATACTTTTTGATTAACAGCATGAGTGAGCTAGTTGATGCTTTTGAACACATATCCGTTAACTCCACGGATATAGAAGAAGGAGAATGTAGTCAACAACAACCTGAACCCGTGATCTTTCAAGCCCAACCTGTAGAAAAAGCAAAGCCTAAAAGAATAAGAAGGCTCAAAGACTGGCAACGAGGATTGAGAAGAAATAAGAAAGGAAAAACCACAGTCAAACAACCAACTCAACCACAACCTGAAAAACCAACTCAACCTCAACCAATAGAACCACCACCAACTTTACCACCACCCATGTCAACAATACCACTGCAAGAGAGACTAGGCAGATGCCTAGATGAATGTGAAATCTTCCAACCAATATTCAACGATATAGGTGCAGGAAGCTCCAGCAACCCTAATATGTTATCCAAGGATCCAAATAATACCATGCTCCCTGATGACATCATCAGTCAAGCTCAAATGGAAGAATGGTGGACGACCGATTGGCAATATCAAACAATGATGTCAAATCCTTATGCACCATTCCAGGCTGAAACCGCAAACTACCCCACCATGATGCCGGAAATGATGACAGAGCTCCGTCACTATGGGGATGAATTGGTGGATACCGCCAATAGACTGAGGAATATTGGGGAAACCCTACTCTGGAAATACTATGACCGAGAGCCTTATATATAAAGCAATATATATAACATTTATAAGTTTATTATCGTAATTTATTTTAAGTAAAAAAAAGTGTAGTGAAGCATATATATATATATATATATATATGTATAGATGTAAAATATAGTGATGCATATATATAAAAAGAGTAAATGTCGCAAAGATCGACGATTTTGACATATTCTGTGCCTATGTGTTATTTTATGCTTATGTGTTATTAATATCTTGCTACCTTATTATTTGATTACGATATTAATAATTCTTTCTTATATGAAATTCAGATGTCGAATGAGCACAATCGTGAAAATGAGCACAATCGCGAAAATGAGCACAATCACGAAAATGAGCATAGTCACGTAAATGAGCACAATCACGGAAATGAGCATAATCATGAAATTCATAATCAAGAAACTCATCTGAATATGAATGCTATTGAAAATATAATAGCTCTGAAAATCACTGAAGCAATTCCTTTAATTGCTGATGCTATTAGGCAACCTGTTTCTGTAATTAGGCATAAGACCGAGAGTAATAAACGTAAGTCTAACAATGAGGCTAGTCATAGCGTGAATGAAGGAAATAGCAACCAATTACCCAAAAAGTCAAAAGTTCATGGTTGTACTTACAAAGATTTCTTAGCTTGTAAACCAACCGAATTCTCTGGAAAAGAAGGACCTATTTCAGCACTACGTTGGTTAGAAAAGACAGAAGCTATTACAAGAATCAGTAAGTGTGCTGAAGAAGATAAAATATTATATGCTTCTAACCTTTTCATTAATGAAGCAATGGAATGGTGGAACACGATTCTCCAATCAAAAGGAAGCCACATAGTCTGTACTATGATCTGGGAAGAGTTTAAGGAAATAGTAGAAAGGAAATTTTGTCCTCCTCATGAAAGAAAAAAGATTGCTACTATGTTCTTAAACCACAAGATGGAAGGTGTGAAGTGTCGTGAGTATACGACAAAATTCTTCGAATATGCAAGAATGGTACCGGCTTTGGCTTCGCCAGAATCAATACTAATTTCTTGTTATATTTGGGGATTAGTAAGTGAAATTCGCGATCTGGTAAAGTCAGCTAGACCTCAGACTATTGAAGAAACAGTTGAACTAGCGAATACCCTGACAGACGGATTAGTCCGAATTCTGGAAGAAAACAAAAAGAAAGATTTAGCCCAGAAGATTACCCAACAGTTTCAGAAGAAAGGAACTGGGCAATCCTATGCTTATCCTTTTTGTAGAACTTGTAGAAAAAGGCATTCAGGGAGATTCGCTATTAAGAAAACTAAGTATTGCAATTATTGCAAAATGGCTGGACATACAGATGAAGAATGTAGGAGAAAAGAAAGCCGTGTTTGCTATAACCGCGGAGAAAAGAAAGCCGTGTTTGCTATAACCGCGGAGAACCTGGCCACATCCGTCCAGAATGTTCAAAGCTGATAAAGGTGCCTGACAACAAAGCAAAGAACACAGATGGACCTAAGAAGAACGCACGAGCTTTTCAGCTTACTGCACAAGAAGCAGCAATGATTCCAGACGTCATTGTGGGTACGTTTGTTATTAATAATGTTTACGCTAAAGTATTGTTTGATTCCGGATCAAATCAAAGTTTTATAAACACGAAGTTTTGCCAAGCCTTAAATCAACCATTAACCAAACTCCATCAAGTCTGCATTGTAGAGACGACAGATGGAAATTCTATTCATATTCATGAAGTACTCCAAAAAGAAAACATAAACTTACTAGGCCACCAGTTTAAAGAAAATTTACTCCCAATGAATCTGGCTGGATTCGATGTTATATTAGGAATGGACTGGTTAGCATCCAATTGCTCGAATCCTATGTAATACAAATTCTCTTGAAATTCGCACGCCAACGGGAAAAATCAATACCATTCAAGGAGATAAAATGCTCAAGCCTAGGAAGTTCATATCAGTAATGAAAGTGGCAAGCTATCTAAGGAAACAAGGCGTAGCATATATGATTTCTGTAATCATTAGCGCCAAAGGAAAAGAGCTAAAAGAAATTCCGGTAATATCGGAATATCCTGATGTCTTTCCAGAAGATTTACCTGGACAACCACCTGATCGTGAAGTTGAATTTAGAATTCATATAATACCAGGAGTAGCGCCAGTTGCTAAAGCACCATATCGATTAGCGCCAACAGAAATGTTAGAATTAAAGAAGCAACTAGATGAATTGCTAGAAAAAGGTTTTATACACCTAGCTCATCACCCTGGGGAGCACCAGTATTGTTTGCCAAAAATAAAGATGGGTCAATGCGTATGTGTATCGATTATAGAGAATTAAATAAAGTCACAATTAAGAATCGGTATCCTTTACCAAGAATTGATGATTTATTTGATTAACTCCAAGGAGCTCGATATTTTTCTAAAATCGATTTACGCTTAGGATACCATCAATTAAAAGTGCAAGAAGAAGATGTTCCTAAAACAACTTTTAGGACAAGATATGGTCATTATGATTTTACAGTCATGCCATTTGGTTTAACTAATGCACCAGCTGCATTTATGGATATGATGAACCGAATATGTAAACCATATTTTGAATAAATTTGTAATCGTTTTTATAGACGATATACTTATTTACTCCAAAACCAGTGAAGATCATCTCAAACATCTTCATACACTTTTGACTCTATTGAGAAAAAAAAAGCTTTACGCTGAATTCTCAAAGTGTGAGTTTTGGTTACAGGAAGTACAGTTTCTAGGACACTTGATCAACCATGAAGGTATTCACGTGGACCCTTCCAAAATAGAAGCTATTACTAATTGGGAAATTCCTAAAACTCCTACAGAAATTCGAAGTTTCTTAGGATTAGCAGATTATTATAGACGCTTCATTCAAAATTTTCCCCGAATAGCAGTTCCGTTAACCAAGTTAACGTGTAAGAATGTCAAGTTTGAATGGGGACCTAAGCAAAAAGAAGATTTTATAAGTTTGAAGCAAAAGTTAACAGATGCCCCAATACTTGCACTACCAGAAGGAACTGAAGATTTTACAGTCTGTTGTGATGCTTCTAAATCATGATTGGGATGTGTATTAATGCAACGTGAAAAAGTCATTGCTTACGCATCTAGACAATTAAAGAAGCATGAAGAGAATTATACAACACATGATTTAGAATTGGGAGCAATAATTTTTGCCCTAAAGATCTGGAGACACTATTTATATGGTAGTAAGTTTACCGTATTCACAGATCATAAAAGTTTAAAATATATCTTTGGGGAGAAGGAGCTTAACATGAGGCAAAGATGCTGGATGGAAATTCTTAGCGATTATGATTGTGAAATCCTATACTGTGAAGGTAAGACAAATATAGTAGTCGATGCATTAAGCAGAAAAGCGCATGAGAAACCTAAAAGAGTGCGAGCTTTAAGGTTAGAACTTCAAATCAATTTAATTGATGAAGTAAAGAATGCTCAGAAACAGGCAATAGAAGAAAATAATATTGCTGATGAGAAAAGAAATTGTACCATTGATCAACTTGTCAAAGGAAATGATGAATTCTCCGAATGGGGAACAGGATCTGGATACCAATCATAGGAGGATTACGAGAAAAGATTCTCGAAGAATCCCATAACTCCAAATACACAATGCATCCCGGAAGAGATAAAATGTATCAAGATTTGAAGAAAATCTATTGGTGGATAGGAATGAAAAAGGACATAACCAGTTATGTTTCAAAATGCTTAACTTGTTCACAAGTTAAAGCAGAACATCAGAAGCCATTCGGATTACTTCAACAATTAGAAATGCCAGAATGGAAATGGGAACTAATAACAATGGATTTTGTTACCAAATTACCTACCACAAGAAGAGGTAATGACACAATCTGGGTGATTATGGATAGATTAACAAAATTAACTCATTTTATACCGATGAAGGAAACTTTTAAAATGGAACAATTAGCTAAGTTGTATGTAGACAAAGTTGTCTCATTACATGGAGTTCCATTATCCATTATAACGGATCGGGATAGCCGTTTTACTTCTCATTTTTGGAAAATTTTCCAAGTAGCTATGGGAACAAAATTAAATTTAGGCACAGCATACCATCCACAGACTGATGGTTAAAGTGAAAGGACCATACAAACATTGGAAGACATGCTAAGAGCATGTGTAATAGATTTTGGTGGAAATTGGGATGACCATTTACCACTAATAGTATTCTTCTATAATAACAGTTATCATACAAGTATTAATGCTGCCCCATTTGAAGTCCTTTATGGACGAATGTTGGTGCATAATGTCAGTAGTTCATAGTCTAGTGTCTGTAATCGAGTCTGTAATGTTTAATTATGTTTTGTATGTTTAAGCGAAGTTACTGACAAGTTTGCTTAACAGGCGAACTTGTTAGTCAAGCGAAGTTATGGACAACTTCGCCTGAACATGCCAGGCGAAGTTGTCGTGTATTTATATACCTGGCTTACGGCTTAGTGTTTAGTACCAATTAGTTGTTCGTTTCAGTAGTTTATCAAGTTCATTGTAACGTGAGGACGAGAGTCTGTAATAGTGATATCGTATCACGTGTTTGAGTTATTATATAACGTGTGTTCGTTTCGTGTGTTCGTGTGATTCGTGTTCTATACTCGTAACGATCTACGCAGGGATTCCGCACCTGAGTTGATCGAGATATCTCGTGCGATCCGTCCAGGGAACCTACAATTGGTATCAGAGCTTTTGCTCGATTGTGTGGTTCGGGATATTCACGCGGGTGTAGAAATCGTCCCGTTTCGACTATTCGCGGGACGTGTTTTCTGTGTTTTTTAGTCAATCTTACCTCCTACCATCGTATTCAAGCCTTTGCACCGTCAAAAACCTCGTAAAATCCAGATTTCAGATCTGCAAAAACGTCCGTGTTCATCAGGCGAAGTTGCCGTCAGGATACGTAGGGTTTCGGCTAAGATATAAGGTTAAGCGAAGTTATCCACAACTTCGCCTACCTTCTCAAGTTCGCCTAACTCAGCGAAGTTCTCTACAACTCCGCCTACCTCCTAAGTTCGCTTACCTTAAGCGAAGTTAATCATCTGCGAAGTTCTTCAGCGAAGTTAATCTGCGGCGAAGTTAAGGCTTAAGCGAAGTTATCCGTAACTTCGCCTACAGTACTTTTCAGAAAATTTTTTGATCTTTTGATTTTTTTCGGGTTTCTTTGTTTTCTAGAAAGATGTCGTCAATTAACATCTCTGAGTTAGTAAAGATGGAAGTAGAAGCAGGGTCAGCTACTAAGGCCCCAAGGTTGCTGAAGGGAACCGATTTCGTTGCATGGAAGGATCGGTTCATACAATATGTCAAATACCAGGATGCGAAGATGTGGGTATGCATCCAGGATGGTTATATTCCACCAGTTATGGAGTATGAAGGTCGTGATCAAATCAAAAAGTATAGCAAAATGGAAGAAGAAGAAGAGAAAAAGATGTATGAGGCCGAGAGCAAGGCTCATGCTGCTATTACTATGGCTCTTCCACAAGAGATCCTTCATACGTTTAGAAAGTATACGTCAGCAAGAGAGCTTTGGGAAGCTCTTGAGAACAGATTTGAAGGGAATGTAGGAATCCGTGCTTCAAAGATAAAATTGCTCAAAACCCAGTTCTCAGTCTTCAAGTATTTGAAGAATGAATCTTTAGATGATATTATCACTCGATATTACCATCTGATGACTGAATTGAGCAACTATTCAATTTCCTACCGAGAAGAAGAAATAGTTGAGAAGCTTCTAGATGCTCTCCCACCAAAATGGGAGATGTACACTGTGCTGATGAGGGAAGACAAAGACTTTCCCACATATGATCAAGAAACGGCAGTCAACAAGCTCAGAACCTTTGAGCTTAACATGGTCAGAAAAGAGACACCTATGGATCAGGTTCAAGATCCAGGTATGTATGGAGCTAAAGTCAACACTAGCTCAGGATCGAAGACTGAATCTGCTGCCTACTACTCGAAGGGAGAGTCGGGGGCAAACTCATCACATGAGGGTCATGTGTCAGTCAACACAAATGGTGATGTTTGCTATGTAGCAGGTGGATCGAGTGGTTCTCAACCCCAGGTAAGCAAGAGTAGTTGCTCTCCAAGTATTCCCAGCAACAACTACTCCAAGATGCCTATGAGAGTCAAGTCTGCTGAAGAGCAGTTTGGTCTCTATGCTTTTTTTATTGCTTCCTATGAGAACTACATTCAAGGGAAGATTGTTGATCCAGCTGTGTTGGATGAAGACTATGACCAGATTGATGCTGATGATATGGAGGAAATGGATTTGCAATGGCAGATGGCTATGATCGTAAGAAGAGTGAAGCGGTTTATGAGAAAGACCGGAAGAAAGTTTGTCGGTGGAAAGCCAGGGTTTGACAAGACGAAGGTGAGATGCTACAACTGTCAGTAAAACGGCCACTTTGCTAAGGAGTGCAGGAATGAGCGTGTAGAACGTGGTCAAGGAAAGTCTACACAGCATAATGAGGGTAGAAAAGATTATAGTGCCATGATGTCCAGAGAAGATGGTGAATACAACTGGAACCTGCATTCTAAAGAAACTTTTGAGCAGGCAAATTTGGCGAATGTTGAAACTGAAGAAAGTGAGAAGGTTACCGGAGAAGAAAAAGCTTTCATGGCAGATGTTAAAGACCAGCTCTCCGAGGTATGTTCTAAACCTACATGTTCTAAATGTGAAAACTTGTCTGAGCAATTAGCAACTATAACCGATCAGTATGTTAGGTTGGATGCTGAATTTAAAACCCTGAAAGAAGATCATCATTTTACAAAAGCAAGAGAAAATAGCTATAAAGTCAAAATAAAAGCCTGTGAAAAAGATGTTAAAAGTCTAAAAACAAAACTTGCTGAAAAAATTGAAGTGATTGATTTAAGCTATGAAGTTTTGGAAGAAAAAACCAAACTAATTGCTGATAGAGAAAAACAGATTGCTGATCACCAGGTAAAAGTGGTGGAACTGAATACAAAACTAGAGCAGTTCAGAAATTCCTCTGCTATTCTTGATCACCTTGTTAGTGATCAAGGTTCCTCTGCTAAGAGAGGAGGAATCGGTTATCATGAGGTTCCACCACCTTATAATCACAATTACACTTTTAACCCTAGTGTTCAGAAATCTGTTGACTTTGAGGTTGCTCAGACAGTACCAGTTAAAGTAACTTGTAAAGAACCAAATGTTAGTGGAGGCGAAACAAGTTCGCCTGTTTCAAGTGTTAAAATTTCTGATCCAAGTCCAGTCTCATCGGATTCGGATAAGTCATCCGAGTATGGTAAGGCAAAAGAGGAGGTGGTATTACCCAATGGTGGAGAGAAAGATAAGACGAATAAAAAGAGTACTCCACTAAACCCGTACGTCCCACCATATGTGAGACGAACGGGCGGTAATAAAGCCTCGACATCTAAAACACCGGTTGATAAAAAGGTTGAGCATATGTGTTGTTTTAGGTGTAATCAATTAGGGCACCTAGTTGCAGATTGCCCTCTGAAGCAGCGATTCAGATGTGTAAGGCCTACTAAAACTGAGAATAAGCCTAATAGTAATTATCATGCTGCTAAAAATGAAAACCATTCAAAATTCAAAAATGTGACTAATTCAGGTTTTCATAGAAACAAATCTCAGTTTTACACTGCTAATAACCAAACCACAAGCTATAATTCTTTCAATTCACAAAGGTTTGGAAGGCCTCACAATCAATCTTCAAGGAGATATCCTAATAGGACTTACAGGAATTATCCAGAGACTAACTTTGGAAAGCCAAAGTTTGGGATGTATAGATCCAAGACCAATTGGTCTTGGGTCCCTAAATTCTAATCTTTTGCTTTATTGTGCAGGAACAGTTGAACAGGGCTGCCAACAATCTTTGGGTTGTGGATAGCGGCTGTTCCCGGCACATGACGGGTAACAAATACTTGTTACACGATTTGAAACCTGTTCAAGGAGGGATAGTGAGCTTTGCCGGTGAAAGTGGAGGCAAGATTACAGGAATGGGAACGGTGTCGAACGGAAAGATGACATTGGAGAAAGTTAACTTTGTGGAAGAATTGAAGCACAATCTGCTGAGTGTGTCGCAGATCTGTGATAAGGAGTACACCGTTCATTTTACAAAGAATGAGGCGATTGTGTTGCAACCTGGTTTTCAGATACCAGAGGAGTGGATTGTGATGAAGGCTCCACGTGAAAGAAATACGTATATTATGGATATGAGGTCGACTGAAATGGCCACGGAAGAATCATGCCTTATGACAAAAGCGAGCGAATCGGAGTCCGAATTGTGGGATAGGAGAATGAGGCACATTCATCTTCGGAAGATGAACCACATTGTCAAGAATGGACTTGTGCTGGGCGTTCCCTTGAAGAGTTTCAATTTTGAAGATAAATGTATAGCGTGCAAGAAGGGAAAGCAGCACAAGAAATCCCATCTCACCAAGAAAGTCAATTCAATTGCCAGTACCCTAGAATTGCTTCACATGGATCTCTTCGGTCCCGTGAATGCAAAAAGTGTAGGAGGTACTTCTTACTGCTTGGTGATCACTGATGATTACTCACGATATTCGTGGGTATATTTTCTGAAATCAAAAGATGAAACGGCTCAGATGGTGAAGAATTTGATTACCAAAGTTGAGAACGTTATGGATAAAAGGGTTAAGTTCATCAGGAGTGACAATGGAACGGAGTTCAAGAATTTTGAGATGGAGATCTTCTGCCTTCAGAAAGGGATCGAACACCAATACAGCGCTCCGTATACACCGCAACAGAATGGAGTGGCTGAAAGGAAGAACAGAACGTTAATTGAAGGAGCCAGAACAATGCTGGCTGATTCGAAGCTTCCTGTGGTGTTTTGGGCTGAAGCTGTTGCTACAGCCTGTTATGTTCTGAATAAAGTCTTAACTGTTAAAAGACTTGGTAAAACGTGTTATGAGCTTATGCATGGGAGAAAGCCCAACTTGAGTGGTCTTGAACCATTCGGGTCCCCTTGTTCGATTTTAAAGACAAATTCTAAATTTGGTGAAGTAGCCGATGAAGGAATCTTAGTCGGTTATGTTGTTGGGACTCCCAACAGACGTGTCTTTAATACATCGACCAGCAAGGTTGAGGTGGTGTGTAACACCGATATCACAAGTTACCAACCGCCAAAACCAAGCAACGGACCTGCTGAGTTTTTCGACTATGTTAAACTTTTTAAGTCTTTTAACATACCGTTTTTGGATAGTGCAGAAGAAGAAGAAAGACTTGCTACGAAGATGATCCTTGATGAGGAAGAAAACCTATTGCAAAGACAGCTGATCGATAAATGTCAACCTTCCTCATCAAATGCTATCGATACCCCTGCTGCCTCGACTGAAGAAGAATTTTTCAATCCATTTCACTCTCAGCATGAAACAACCATTGACGAGCTCTCTTCTAACTTGGAAGACAATTTGCATGTCGGTTCTGTTCCGACCACGAGAATTCATAAAGATCACCCTTTGGAGAATGTGATTGGTGATATGTCCTCCGGTGTACAAACAAGACGTAGCTTGAATGAGCACACCTGTGTTTACACAAGCATCAAGGAGACAGGCATAATCAACGAATGCTTGTACACCTGCTTTATCAGCCAGATTGAACCGAAGAATTATCAAATGGCTCTCAAGGACAGCTCGTGGGTCGAAGCTATGCAAGAAGAGTTGGCTCAATTCAAGAAAATGGAAGTTTGGACTTTGGTTGAAAAACCAAAGAATGTGCATGCGATAGGCACAAAATGGGTGTTTAAGTGCAAGAGAGATGAGAAAGGGATTATCATAAGAAACAAGGTGAGGCTAGTCGTTAAAGGTTTTAATCAACAAGAGGGGATTGATTATAATGAAGTGTTCGCTCCTGTGGCAAGGTTGGAAGCCATTAGATTGTTTTTGGCGTTTGCTGCTTATAAGAAGATGAAGGTATTTCAGTTGGATGTGAAAAGTGCGTTTCTGAATGGGAAAGTTGATGAGGTAGTGTATGTTGAGCAACCTCCGGGTTTCCTGACCCAGACTTTCCAGACCACGTGTACAAGTTAAGCAAGGCGTTGTATGGACTACATCAGGCACCTCGTGCCTGGTACTCAACTTTATCAGATTACTTGCTTGAAAATGGGTTTGAAAGAGGAAAGATTGATAGCACGTTGTTCTTCAAGAGAGAAGGAAGCGACTTCCTGCTAGTGCAAGTCTACGTGGATGACATTATTTTTGCTGCATCAAAAGTCTCCATGTGTCAAGATTTTGAGGCCGTCATGAAGAAAAGGTTTGAAATGAGTGCTATGGGTGAACTAACTTTCGTTTTAGGATTGCAGGTTGATCAGAAGAAGGAAGGGATGTTCATTCATCAGACCAAGTATGTCCATGATGTGCTCAAACGCTTCAAGATGGAGGACAGCACTCCATTCGATACTCCAATCTGCGTCAACCATAAATTTGGTGCTGATTCTGACAATGACGCAGATGTGGACCCAACTCAGTATCGGGCTATTATAGGTTCTTTAATGTACTTAACTGCTTCTAGGCCTGATATTATGTTTGCAGTTTGTCTTTGTGCTTGTTTTCAGGCAAACCCAAAGGAATCTCACATGAAGGGTGTGAAGAGGATCTTGCGGTATCTCAAAGGCAAACCGAAGCTGGGGTTGTGGTACGCAAAAGGAGGAGACTTGGAGTTGGTCGCTTACACAGATTCTGATTATGGAGGGTGCAATCAGAGTCGGAAGTCAACAACTGGTGGATGTCAGTTTCTTGGTGGCAGATTGGTGTCGTGGCAATGCAAGAAGCAGACTTCAGTCGCAATTTCAACCTGTGAAGCAGAATACATGGCAGCATCCAACTGCTGCTCCCAGGTTCTTTGGATTCAACAACAGTTGCGCGACTATGGTCTGAATTTCTTACTTACTCCTATTTGCATTGATAACACAGCTGCTATCTCAGTAACTAACAATCCCGTGAAGCATAGTAAAACTAAACATATTGAGATACGTCATCATTTTATATAGGATTGTGCTGAGAAGAAACTGATTGTGCTTGAAAAGGTGGATACGCTTGATAATTTCGCTGATTTATATACTAAAGCGTTTGACAAAACAAGATTTCAAAACCTTATTGAACTGAATGGGAAGAGCAGCCTAGGTGGAAGGAAGGCTATGCTCAGTGGTTCGTCAAAACGAAGAAACCGGCGGTCCCTACAATGTTTAAGAAGAGTTACAATATTAAAGGCTATGCTGAAGCGAAAAAGGGATTATTTGCTGGATCTATGATGAGCAGTTGAAGCTCTTTGTGATTAAACGGTATGACGGCGTTCGGTATTTTAAAAGAATGTTAAGGTCGTTGAAGACACTGCCGGAATGTGAAGTGAAAGACTTAGCCAGATTGGGGTTAATCAATCGGAGTGACGATAATATGGCTAGAGTTATTGGGAAAATTGTATGAAGAGAGAGTATAAAAGAGAAGAAGTTTGAGCTGTTGAAACCGCAGAAGGGAAAACTTGTTGAAGACAAGGATAGAGATTTGAGAGCTGATGGAAAACCTTGGATGGTCATGAAGTATAAACCGATCCGGTGTTTGAAAGAAGTACCGATGAAGCTTATGCCCAAGGATGTGCTTAAAGACCTAAAGTGGTGGTTTGTGGATTGTGAGACAGCAGAGGCAGTGATGGAAGACGAGGATGAACAAGAGCACCTAAGAGTTTACGATCCGATGCATTTGGTAAACTTATCGCAAGCTGATCTGCAGGTGCTCAATGAGAAGAAAATCTTTTATATTCCTGCTTGGAAGGACGAAGCGAGGAAGTATCAAAGAGTTGTGTCAGTTTGTGTTAGAGAAGGAGTGCATGCGTGAAGATACAAGGTTGTAGATTACAAGACAAGTGCTTAAAGATCAAGATATGAAGCTACTGCCAAGGGGGAGTCTGTTGGTGCATAATGTCAGTAGTTCATAGTCTAGTGTCTGTAATCGAGTCTGTAATGTTTAATTATGTTTTGTATGTTTAATCGAAGTTACTGACAAGTTCGCTTAACAGGCGAACTTGTTAGTCAAGCGAAGTTATGGACAACTTCGCCTGAACATGCCAGGCGAAGTTGTCGTGTATTTATATACCTGGCTTACGGCTTAGTGTTTAGTACCAATTAGTTGTTCGTTTCAGTAGTTTATCAAGTTCATTGTAACGTGAGGACGAGAGTCTGTAATAGTGATATCGTATCACGTGTTTGAGTTATTATATAACGTGTGTTCGTTTCGTGTGTTCGTGTGATTCGTGTTCTATACTCGTAACGATCTACGCAGGGATTCCGCACCTGAGTTGATCGAGATATCTCGTGCGATCCGTCCAAGGAACCTACAACAAAGATGCAAAACTCCAGTGTGTTGGGCAAAAATAGGAGGAAAACAATTATCAGGTCCTGAAATCATACAAGAAAGTACTGATAAGATAAATCAAGTTAAGGAAAGATTAAAGACCGCATGAGATCGTCAGAAAAGTTAAGTGGATCATCGACGTAAACCATTGGAATTTAAAGTTGGAGACAAAGTGCTACTGAAAGTATCTACATGGAAGGGAGTAATCCGATTCGGTAAAAGAGGAAAGTTAAGTCCAAGATTTGTTGGACCATTTCAAATTCTCAAACGAATTGGACCAGTAGCCTATCAGCTAGAATTACCAGAGGAAATGTCAGGCATACAAGATGTATTTCATGTAAGTAACTTAAGGAAATGTTTAGCTGATAAAACACTAGAAGTACCCCTTCAAGATATAAAGGTAAATGAAAAGTTGAAATTCATTGAGAAACCCTTGCAAATTGAAGATAGAAAGATCAAGAATCTCAAGCATAAAAGAATAGTTCTGGTCAAAGTGAAGTGGGATTCAAAACGTGGACCAGAATATACTTGGGAATTGGAATCCGAAATGAAACGGAAATACCCACACTTATTCAAGTTAAATATCGAGGACGAGATTCAAAATAAGGAGGGGAGACTATAAAAAACCACAAATAAAAGATAAAAGAGATAAGTGAAGGAAATTCCATCCCACATTGGTGGAGGAAAGAAATGGAGAAGGTACCACCATAGTATAAATAGGTTGGTAATTTCTTGTCCCACATCGCTAGATTAATAAACTAGTGACCTCTTTATAAGAAAGAAAATTTATATGTTAATGTTCTTATAAGACATATCACACCCAGTGGTCCTAGCGGAGGGTGCGAAGCACCCGAACGCGCACGCGCACGGGCTCGAGCGAAGGGCGATGGGCACAATGTGGCGCTTTGATGGTGCACTTTGCACTTCGCACGCTCGCGCCGCCTAAGGGCCGCCTTAGTATTTTTGTCTCCCATCGCGATACGCGACATGTTTGGGTTAGCCTCATCGCGTACCGCGATGACGTGTAACCTTATCCAAATATATGGCAGCGTAGCAATACGCGATAGGCTGATATAGCTACCCATCGCGTACCACGACGTGGAGGTTACGCAGACGAGACACGTGGCGTGCCACGTAGCAGGCCTAGGGATGACTCGACATAGCTACAAGATTCTTCACGATACGCGACAGCTTTCTATTTATGGCCATCGCGTACCGCGATGAGGTCAAAAATTTGCTATAAATAGGAAGTGAACGGGACATTCAAATCTCGCACCAAAACTCTAAATCTCTCTCTGATTTCACACACATATACTTTTATATATGAAGATAACGGTATAATACCCGAGTATCGTAATGATATCCGATCGAAAGAGATATACACGAATCCGAAAGCTCTGCCTGTTAAGGTATGACATTGTGCCATTGTGTAAAGTTTCTACTCTCGTGGTTATCGTTATGATTATTGGTTTTATACTAATCTAGGTATACTACATTGTGTTTATCCTAGGTGCTTAATACCAGGAGGTGTTACTTAATTGTAAACTTGCAAGGTGAGACATTCGAGTTTTTGTACCACACACATTTGTGTGAGACAACTGTTTTTCCGACACTATCATGATGATTTCAAAACCTATAAAACTCATGGCGGATGATCTAAATGTTTTGAAATATATTTTTAAAATTATTTTAAATATATTACAGTGATTAAGTCTCTGTAGAGTTACGGGATGGTTACTACTGGTATTGTGGGGTTTTGTATACAAGGCTTGCCTACTGGGCTATTACACGTTACTTATTGGACAACTGTTAGCTAATAAGTAATATGACCACAGTCATAGATACGGTCGAGTGACAAGTACCTTTCGGTAATTTGTAAGCAGGCGGATTAAAAACATCTTAATGCTGTAACTGTAAAATGTGTCATTTACAAATGAATGTACTCACCAGTATTTCTTGCTGATCCAATATTTTAAACATGTTTCCGGTGACTTGTTAGAGACAAAGGAATGATGTCTGCGGGCTTCCAGCTTAAATAAGTGGCTTGTCACCAGAATAAAGAAACGTGTTTTGTAAATTAGAGTTTAACTCTATAAAACTTATATTTGTATCAAAATGGATTAAATTCCCGGTTTATCATAATAATAATCATGGTGTTTTTATATCTCTGATCATTTTTCCTAACTACGGTTCTGATGAAATTTTCCGATGCAAAATAATTTAATAAACATCGATACCACCAATCAATGTTCACGGCTCCCCTCCCGGGGTATAGGGGTTGGGGGCTGTGACACCTGACATATGATTGGGGTTTCACATAAACCCAATCCTCCACATTAAATTGTCTCTCAGATCGATTTTTGTCAGCCATTTGTTTCATCCTGTTCTTAGCCTTAGCCAAATCAGCTTTCAAAGTACCAACTTTGATTCCCGATTCTTGAACCATTCTTCTAAAGATTTAATCTTTGTATCATTGGGAATATATGGAATATGTAATGGGGGAGGAATCCTATAAAGTGCTTCAAACGAGGACATCCCAATTGCTGAATGTTAGGTGATATTGTACCACTACTCTGCCAATGCCAACCACTTGGGCCATAATCTAGGATCATCCATTACTATGCATCTGAGATAGGTTTCTAAGCACTTATTCAATACTTCTGTCTGACCATCAGTTTGTGGATGGTAGGCCGAAGAAAAAGCCAATTGAACTTCCTGTAATCTCATAAAGTCCTTCCAAAAGAGGCTTAAAAATAAAGGATCCCTGTCTGAGACGATAGTGGTAGGACACCCATGTAATTTGAAAACATTGTCAAAGACAAGTTGAGCAAGTTGAGCTGCAGTGTAAGGGTGAGAAAGAGCCAAGAAATGATAGTATTTGGTAAATCTATCAATGATTTACCAAAATAGTATATTGACCATTGACTCTAGGTGAGCCTCCAATAAAGTCCATAGAGATGTATGTGAAAACAGAAATAGGTGTGGGTAAAGGTTGTAACAAACCTGGGATGGCCACCCTTCAGTGGCGGAACCAGACATTTAACTCAGTGTGGGTAAAATATAACTAATAAAAATACATGACATGAAAATGTAAAAATGGACTTCATTAAATATAACAAAACAAAACAAAACACATATTACAATTGTCCTCTACGTGATTTCATCTTTTGAAAACGGTTAATTACAGCTTCATTCGTAACACTTTCAAACGCTTCTTTTTCGATGCTACAAACCACACAAGCATTCCAAAAATCCGTACCAATTCGATTACGCAACTTTGTCTTTACGTTCTTCACCACCAAAAAACATCTTTCAATCATTGCGGTTGAAACAGGTAAAACTAATGTAAGCTTTAATAATCGATACACCAAAGGAAATGAAATATGTTTTCTTGTTTCCACTATAACTCTAGCAAGATCGGAAATACCATTCAAGTTATCATATCTTTCATCTTTTCACACACTATCAATGTACAAGCCAAGTTGATGTGAAAGAGCGATTTTCTCCCGACTTTCAAAATCATATGGATAAAATTCACATAGTCTCATTAACTTCGACTCATCAAACTTAGAAAATGAGTCATACGAGATGAAAGCCGTCATGTTTTGAAGTAATTCCGTGTTTATCTCATTAAAACGATCACCAAACTCTTGAATTAGCATATCAACAACGGTGTTAAAACGCTCAAAGTTATAGTAATGTTGATTGGTGAAATCATACCTTTGCCTTTTAGATCTATGACCTCTTTCATTAATGTACTCTTCTTCCATGTTCAATATTTGAATATCTTTTTTTCCACAAAATAAATAAATTTTCTTTAATAGTGGATTAAAACCACTTTCTCTAAAGTCTTGCAGCTTTCTTTTAGTTGATTCATCCAATAAAACAGCTTCCATAATATCTTGATCTTTTCTTTGAAGAGATCATGATAATATATCTAAGAGCCCTAGAATGTGTAACATCAAGTGCAAATAAAAAACAAATTCAAACGAGCTCAAAAACCCTAACATGTTGATTGCTTGATTTTGGGTAGAAGGGTTAGTGCACTCCTCTGTAACATGTTCAACGACTCTCATGATGGAGGGAACCATATCAACCAAACGTAAAAGTGTTTTGCAATGAGAATTCCATCTTGTATCACCGGGTCGTATAAAAGAAATCTCAATCCACTCCCTGTTTCAAGTATGCCACTGCCAATTTCTTTTTCTACTCTCTCTTTTTCATTTTCACGGAGAATATCTGTTCGTTTACAAGAACCGCAAACCACATTCATCAAAATGCTTATATTATCGAATAAGTTGACAACAACTAAATGTTTTTTTTGCAACCGTTACAACTACTAACTGAAGCTGGTGAGCAAAACAACGCACATAATATGCCGAGTCATTTTCTTCTAAGTCTTTTCTTTTAAACCATTGAACTGACCACGCATATTGTTTGCTCCATTATATCCTTGACCTCTTAACCTTTTAAAACTTAATCCATATTTAACAAAAAAAAGTGTCGATAGCAGACTTGAGGGCTGAAGAAGATGTGTCCATTACATGAACAATACCAACAAATATCTCTTTAACAAGTCCACGCATATCAACATATCGCGAAACAATTGCCATTTGTTCCTTTTCTGACACGTCACTAGACTCATCAACTAGCAAAGCAAATATATCATCACCAATTTCTTTGAGAATAGAATTTAGAACTTCTTCCTCAAAACAATTAGCAACATCATTCTGAATACTTGGAGATAAATACTGATTATTACCTTCAGCTTTTGGTAATTTACGAAGTTCATCATTATGCTTATAAATTAAGTCCCATATTTCCAAAAAGTTTCCCTTGCAAAGAGACGTTTTACTTTCATCATGACCACGAAAGGATAACGTGTTTTTCAAACATAATCTGCATTCATCAATAAGAGCATTTAGCCGAAGCCGATTTGCTCTCTTCACAATACCATCTTACTTATGGAAAACGGTGGGGATAGACTGCTTTTGATTTAGTAGATCTTCACATCTTTTAAGTGCTTTATTGTGAGCACTACCAACGTCACCCACATGTGAAATTAATCGGTTTATTCCAAGAACTAAATCCTTCTTTTGAAAATACATTACGCCCACCTTGGTTTCCAACATGATCTGCAAATTAGTAACAACACAAACAAAATACTTTGTCTGCTTTTATGCTATACTCTAACCAATTACCATACTTATCAAACCAAGTGAGACTGAAATGTTGAGCTTTACTTACCAACTTTCTTTTTGGGAACTTATGACCACGTGGCAAGGTCCATTAATCCAATAATTTCTCCGTATCTCATCTCTTTGATTTTTTAGGTAATCCAAAATTCTTTTCCTATCGGCCGGATCCCAAGGAGGATTATCTAGATCAACTAAACTAGGTCTAGAGATTGTTTATAAAAACTTTCCATAGCACCTATAAGACAATAAATTCAAGCAGTAAAAGATCAAAAATTCAAAAATCATACATTTGTTGTAAACTGTAAAAGAACTCCATTCTCGCAATATTCAAGCAAGTGACAATAAAAAAAATAAATTTAACAATATGAATTATAACTTGTAAGTTCTAAATGACAAAATTCTAACAATAAACAATTGCTATTTGATGTGATGGAAACAATCAATTTAATATTAACTAAACTAAACAAGTAATAAAAACTAGACTTAAGACTCAACTACACAAAACACCGGCAAGTGAACCGGTCAATTGTACTAAAGCTAAGTAAGTCTGGAATATCGAACCCACGGGACTCTATAAATTACGTAAATTAACTAATTAGACTCGACTTACGACACGACTATTTATTATTAATGTTTTAAGGGGGGTTTTAAACAAATATTAAACTAAGAAAATAAATAAGCAAGCAAACAAGAAAACAAGCAATTAATCACAAGATCGAAACCAATCAGAGAAGGAATCTACTAAGGTAAGAATCCCATGCATCAACAATCATCAAGCAATGGACAAATAACATGATTATGGAAACTGATTTCTAAACATATTCATCTAACAAAACCCTAAGGACCCTTGACTGAATCAAACGAAATCCCAAATAACAATTATTAGATTATTAAGCAATCAGTATTATTGATTTCCGCAAAGTCATCAATTAGGGTTAATTAATAGTATCTAAAGCAAGCAATCTTACGAAACACTAAACCCTAGATAACTTGATAAGCTAACATGATATCATGAACATGGATCAACACAATAAGCAAGAATATTGTCACAATCTATCCTAGCATGCAATTGACCAAGACACATGAACAACTCCTCACCTTACAACTATTGGAATTTGGCAAAACATTCATAACCCTAACCAACTATCAACAAGCTTCTATGATCTAATGGGCCCATTCAATCACAATAATCAAAACACCAAGTAATGATTAAAAATAAACCCTAAATCTAAAGAACACAATCAAGAGATATAAGATCTATGTGAAGCTATACTTAACAATCAATCAAGATAATAAACATTCATATGCATCATGAAAGCAAAATCAAATCTTTTACTATTAAAATAACGAAACCATAATCAAAACATTAGTCCAAAGCAAGAATCATGCATCAAACATGTTCATCAAACCTAGGTAGACATGAAGTCTAGCCTAGTATAGTTATAATTAAAAACAAATAACTAAAACAAAAGAGAATCATGATAGATAGTGAACAAAGATGATGAAAAAGAACGAAAGAACCCTTCTTAATCGTTCCTTGAACACCCGTATGAAAGATCGATGATCTCCCTTGATTGCTAGCTCCAAAAACACCTTCAACTTGGCTCTAACCTCTCCAAAATAGCCTGGAATAATTGTGTCTTCGGCTAGGGACATAATGATGTTTATATAAGCGAATACCGGGATTGGACTTGCAAAAACGCGCAGACCAGTAGGCCTAGGCGCCGCGCGAAGGACTATTTCCTTTTCCCTTAGCGCGGCGCGGCTTGCTTTTTTTGCTGACCAGAAGGCCTAGGCGCCCCGCGAAGGCATATTGCCTTTTCCCTTAGCGCGGTGCGGCGCCCATATGAGTAGCTTACGAATTTTTGCTTGTTATTTGTTATTAAATCATCTTAGATCTCTTTCTTGAACATAAAGTAACATTAAGAACCTTCAAGATCATCTTTTCCTTGACTTTCAAACCACCATCTACAAGAAAACAAATCGAAACGCTAAGTGGAATAATCATGTAGTCATTAACGAGCAAAACGAACTCAAACTTCGCATGAAAGGATAGAAAGAATTAAAGCTTAACATTCAAGACACCAAACGATATAAAACATGTAAATATATGAAATACTTGACTCAAAACCTAAATTAATAAAAGATAACCAAAACACGAACTAAAACGAACTCAAAATATTAAATAAACATAACTTTACAAGGGATCCAAGATGTATAAATAGACGTATATCAAATATCCCCAAACTTACTCTTTTTTAGTCCCTGAAAAAGCATTTTGCAATGGAATCATAACCGGGAAATATGGTCTTAGAAACATATAAGTTATTTTTAAGGTTAGATACACGCAAAAACTGCGATCACCGATATTGTTGTCCACTTAAACCCATGCCTTAATCTTTACCGGGACAAATAAGATCCGACAATAATATTACTCAGTGGTTTACACAATTAAGACTCGCTTATTTTCAGCTTTTACCGGACCAGACCACCCCAACTTGACTTAAACCTCAAAATTAGCATATTTAAAACTTTTATTGCTCTATTTTTTTTATGAATAGTTAATACGATCAAGGGTATTGTTTATCCACCTAAGCTTAAGCATCAAAGTCTATCAAGAAGCAATTAGATACGATTATGGTATAATTAATTAATAGCTAGTGTTCCCAACAACATGACATACCCCCGTTATCAAGCAATACCCCAAATCCATCACCATAGGTGAGCATGCAAAATTTCATCTGTAGGGCTTACATGTAGCGTGTCCCTTGTGGTCCGTTTCTTAATGGTAATGAGACGCGAGCAAGGGGACTCCACATGGCTAACAGCGTGGATGATCAAGTCTGTAGTGAATTTGTACTTTTGTACTCTTGTGATCATGTTTATATACTTAAAAGGGTTTGCTCTTTTTTGGCTTTATTTTAAATATCCACAACCCCACTTAGGAATTGTGAATACCCAGATGAATAGATTACATACAGACCCATGGTCTCCGGACCTGAAGCATCCCATAAATACAAGATATAAGGTTATAAAACCATACGCCAATGATGTGTAAAACACTAAACTAGCAGTTTAAGATTTATATCACAGGCTACACGGCATACTCTAACGTTAAACCTATCCAAGCATCATATGATAACATATTCAATTTTTTAAACTTTATAATATTTCCAGTTTTCATACCAATAATTGAGGCTTGAATATGGCCCGTCCTTTCATTACTTGTCTTTCACGGACAATACGCTTTACCCACAAAAGATTTCCGTTTTAACCATTTTATCAAATTTCCCTCTCATTCTCAAGGATGAGCCTACCAGTCCCTTCAAAGCCTTGGACTGACATTAGTATGGATTTTGTGCTGGGGTTACCTCGGACTCAGAGGGGTAACGATTCGATCTTTGTTGTTGTTGATCGATTCTCCAAACTGGTGCACTTTATTCCTTGAAAGAAAATGACAGATGCAGTTAATGTGGCTCAATTATTCTTTCGGGATGTTTATCGTTTACATGATCTGCCATCTTCTAATGTTTCTGACCGGGACACTCGTTTCTTGAGTCATTTTTGGCACAGCCTATGGAAAATGGTGAACACTCAGCTTAGCTTCAGTAGTGCCTATCACCCTCAAACGGATGGGCAAATGGAGGTTGTTAATCGGTCACTTGGTAATCTTTTACGATGTCTTGTGGGTGATCATGTGAAGTCTTGGGATCAAAAGCTATGTCAAGCTGAGTTTGCTCATAATCATGCTGTCAATAGAAGTACTGGGTTTATTCTGCTCAGGTGGTTTATTCTGCTCAGTCACGAGGTCCCCTTGACCTGATGTCACTTCCTGGTTCTGCACCTAAGAAAGTGAAAGATTTTGTTGAAGGGCTACATGAGATTCATAAAGATGTGCATGACAACCTGGTTCAAGCCAATTCAAAGTACAAGCAGGCTGCTGATAAAAAATGAAGACAAGTTGATTTTGAAGCAGGAGACTTTGGGTGGGTTGTTTTAACTAAAGATCATTTTTCAGTTGGGGAGTATAACAAATTGTCAGCCAAGAAAATCGGGCCAGTGGAGATTGTGCAGAAAATAAATCTGAATGCTTACCGTCTGAAGTTACCAAGTCATATTCGTTGTTCGGATGTTTTTAATGTCAAACACCTGCTACCATTTTATGGGGATTCGTCTGATGATGATGTCACTGCAGATTCGAGGTCAAATTTTGTCTATCTAGGAGGGACTGATGAAGGCCCAAGCATTGACGAACAGGCCATGTTATATTTGGAGGCCCATGATCGTGTCTCCAAAGGTGGCCCACGAAAACGGGCATAACTTGGCCCACGAAGCTCCATTTCAGGCCTATTACCAGTCAAATCGAAGCTTGAGACGAGGAGCCCATTGTGGCAAATAACCAACTACAGTTTGGCCCCTGTCCGAAGCCCAAAAACGCATCCTAAATAAATTTTTGGGCCTTTTTATCTTTTTTCAGCACTTTTTATCTTTTTGTTTTTGGGTTTGTGTTTGGCCCATGGCCCATTTTAGGCCCATTTCGTATTTGGAAGTCTTTTTATATGCTTTTAATGTAATTCCAAAAGTTAGACTTGAAGTTTATGATAATTAATTTTTCTCTTCATTTTCCCTGACCTTTAGGTGAGATTTTTAGGGTTTGGAAGTTCATCATGGTATTCGATTGAATCAACGTGATTCGATCTTCTGTTTAGTTTTACCGCTGCATCATATGGCCTAGGAGCTCAACCCTGTATATGAGTAGGTACTACACCGGACCTCATGGAGCCTGATTTGAAGGGGCTCACCCTTAGATAGGATAATAAACAAGTTTTTATTTACTCAAAATGAGATTTTCATTCATCAATTTGATTATTATCAAAGATAACAACTACATTAATTGATTGTATAACATGAATTTACTTTTGTTGTAAACTTTGTTTTACGAAGATCCTCCTTTTCATGTTTGGCATGCACAAGATGAAACGAGAAGAGGAAGCTTACTTTCTAATTGATTTGATGTTTTCATATAAGAATGTCAGCTTCTTATGTTAGAAGGTCGGCTTCTTTAATAGGATGCGAACTTCTTATGATCAAAGGTCAGTTTATTTGTTAGAAGGTGAACTTTTTATGTTAGAAGGTCAGCTTCTTTGTTAGAAGATGAACTCCTCATGTTATAATGTCAGCTTATTCATTGGTAACAATGAATTTCTATTATAGTTGCCTTCTTGCGAGTGATGCTTAGCTTCTATATTTCTAGTAGAAGCTTCAGCATATTCAAGTTTAGTAAGCTTGATGAACGAATGTGTTATCGACCCTATGAATGGATATCTGATGATTTTATTAAATGTGACTCTTAAAGTGGTGAATTGAAGACTAAACTATTAAGTGATGTTTTATCTCTCTTAACTAGATTACTTATGTCACTTTATTAGAGTTTTAATGTCTAATATATATTAAGTCTCTAATCAATAAGATACTCTCCATCCATGCATGGCTCTATATAAGAGTTATTCAGTGTCTCACTCAAGAGAGAGAGAGAGAGAGAATTATTGGAGAAATAATAATTGAAGACTTCATATGTTAAAACTTATAGAGAGGAGTACTCTCTACTTGTTTCCATCACCATCTTATTATTCCATAATTTTTTTTCAATAACACCATTTTACCTAATGCAATCTCGGGTGCGAGTGTCATCTATGGCAGTACACACACTGTTCCAGTTGTTGTACCCTAGGAGATAGACGGACTCTTTAGTAGAGACCCAGAATCTGTTTTAAGGGAAGCGTATTGAATACGTGCCTCAACCAACGCTCAATATATTGTTTTGTTCATCTTTTGTTGCAGTCAACGGAGTATGGTCAAGAACAAGAATCTATAGCCATAACAAGGAAAACTAAGTCGAAGGTGAAGACATTCAATGGGTAGACGACTCAAGTCAAGAAGTATATGTTCAAGCTTTTACCAAAGACGTCGGCTTGAATTTTCATATTTATATAAGTTGTACTTCTTATTTATTTCTTTTCGCCTTTGAACACGGTATTTCCCTTATATAACGAGAGCATCATTATATTAATTTTATTTTAAATAAAAAGTGAACCTATGTCCTACACGAATGTGTTATCGACCCTTGTAGAAGGTGAAAACACTTTGTAACATTTCTAAACACTGTTAAGTATGAGTTTGTTTATTGATGCTTGGTAATAAGCTCAGACACTTATAAGAGGTTGTCTTTATCCTCATTTCTACTATAATATAGTATGTGGTAATCTTATATAAACCGTACTTAAGGGTTGATTTAGTAAAGAAAGTGATAGAGAGAGGCTTTTTTAAGATCAATGAAGCTCTTGGTGTTCATTGTAAACTCGGTGGGCCGGATATAGAACTTGTCCAATGCCATGGTTCATCGGTGTTAGAATTTATATGAGGAAATTCAATGAGTAAGAGTTCAAATGTTGAATCCACGTACCTCCTAGATGCTGGAGTTTTAGGACCTCAAACGTTAATACTAACAGAGTTAGTGTTCCGTTAGTTTTGAAGTGATAGAAGAAAATTAGATGAAAGTTAGAGTGGTGGGAACATTTCATTAATCGAGAATGTTCTCGACCGACGAGTGAAAGTAGTTAGTGTTTTTTTAAAGGCATCATATATATATATATATATATATATATATATGATTGATTTCTTTTGAGAACCGCTTTGAGTTTTAAGAACTCGAGAAAACTCAACGTAACAAATTATTTTTTGAATTTTTTTACACATGTGTAATACGTAAGTGTAAGTAATGTACAAAACATTACCATAATTTTTACACACCGTATCGACTTTTTACACATGTGTAACTAAAATTTAAACTTGTGTAAACAACAAAAATATTTATTCTCTCTCCTGATTTATTTTTTAATCAAATTTAATCTCAGCCACATATTCTAACTCATTTAATTAAATGTGTGATTCAAAATTGAGTTCTTAAAGTTCTTACAACTCATCAAGTTCTCAAAATATCCATCTCATATATATATATATATATATATATATATATATATATATATATATATATATATATAAACAAGACCACGAATAGCAAGAAACTAGACGGGGGAAAACAAGGAAATCGTCACACATACATCAGAGGGTTTAACAACCACTTTGTCCAAGAAACACGACATTTACTAAACCGACCACTATACTAACAAAAAAAGATAACTGAACAATGTCATCAAAAAGACGCTCCTTACTTCTTTTTTAATTTAAAGATGATGTCGTTTCTGAACCTCCAAATATTCCATCAAGTGATAAAGATAATCGAACCCACTAGCTCTTTCTTCTTTTCCACTAAGTGAGTCAAACTAATCCAATTCATGAGAGGAGAAGGAGATCGATCCACCGGAAACCCAATATTCAACCAAGAAGCAATTTTTCTCCAAATCTGAGAAATGGAAGGAAAAACACCAAGATATGACTAGCCGACTCAGGCCAAAGGTTACAAAACAGACACACAACCGAGGGAATATCTATGTTTCTGTCCACCAAATTACATAGGGCGGAGAGAGGATCCATCAAAATCCTCCATGCACAAATATTGATCTTTCTCGGAATGTGATTATACCAAATAGTTGGAGAAACACCGGTTGGCAGAAAATGTCCCCCCATCAACAGTCTCATATCTTTAACTGAGAGCCCTACCAGACCATTACAAACCCATTGCCAATGATCCGTACTATCCCCGAGGTGCACCTCAGAAATAGAATGTACCAGTTTCAAAGGAAGTCAATTCAACTCCACCTCTGAAAAGCCTTCGCCAATGCCACCCTTCTAAACCTATCCTTTGCGCCACCAAGCATGATTTTTTATTTTTCAAAGAAAATAGTCATGGGAAAATATTTTTTAACGACTCATCCCCAAACCAAACGTCAACCTAAAAATGAGTTCCCTCACCATTTCCAAGAATCTTTGTAAGAGCCGAAGAAGGGATAACTCCATGTTTGTTCAAATTGTCCATTAACTTCACAATTATACCCCATATTAAAAACCCAGATCTCATTCACTCTCATTTAAAATCCCTGCACCTTCACCATATATCGCCTCAATAACTTTAACCCAAAGACTGTGCCTCTTATTTGCAAACCTCCAACACCATTTAAGGGTAAGAGCCTTGTTGAACACCTCAAGAGAACCAATACCTAACCCTCCATTAAGCTTGGACGCCATCACATTTTTCCACGCTACCTAGTGGATTTTTCTTTCATCCTCCTTAAAACATCAAATGAATTTTGCACGAACACGTTCCAAGGTCTTCAAGACAACAGTAGGTGCTAGGAAAAGGGACATATAATAAGTACCCAGAGACTCGAGGACAACATTAGAAAGCTAGGAGCATGCCCCAACTGAAAGCACACCTGTTTTCCATCTACAAAGATGATCATAAAACCTAATAACTGGACTCAGTTCTATTCATGTTGAAACCCACCGGGAGACCTAAGTAAAAAGAATGGACATGTACCAACACTGCAACCCGATATAGAAGCACAATACTAGCCTCCATCATGTCAACCTGAAAGCCACAAATGTAAGATTTGGACAAATTTAACTTAAGGCCAGAAACGAGGTAGAAGCCCTTAAGCAAGTTTAGCAACGTCTGAAGATTCAGTGGGGACCATTCCCCTATAAATATAGCATCATCAGCATAAAACAAGTCGGAAATGGGATTGTCCTTGTTTCTAATCCAAATCCCCGAGTACATCCTAGAATAAACCAAATTGTCTACCGCCACATGTAAGCCCTCCATAACCAAATTGAATAAAAAGGAGATAACGAATCTCCCTGTCTCAAACCCCTTTCCATAATGAACTCAAAAGAAGGACTACTATTAACCAAAACAGAGATTCGAGAGGACGTAAGGAAACCAAGAATCCACTTAATCACTTTTCACTGAAACCAAGATAACCCTTAATAGACTCCACGTAAACCCAAGAAACAGAGGCATGTGCCTTTTCTAAGTCAGCCTTAAAGATAAACATTCTTTTTTTTCGCCCAATCAACAATCTCATTCATAATAAGAGGGCCATCTAAGATTTGTCTACCTTTGATAAAAGCGGATTGCTCACCACTAATAATTGAGTCCATCACTTTTGATAGCCTATTCGCCAACGGTTTTGCCACAATCTTATATTGAACACCAATGAGACTAATAGGGCAATAATCTTTAGCAAAGATCAGGCTTTAGACCTTTGGAATAAGATTGTTAAAAGAAGAATTACAATCTGGAGGAAAAATAGAAGTGTTAAAAAGCTGAGTAACTGCATCAAAAATATCAACTTTGAGATCCTTCCAACAAAGTTTAATAAACGCGAAAGACAAAGCGTTAGGTCTAGGAGACTTATTACTTCCGCACGATCACACCGCCTCCCGAACTTCCACAAGAGAAACATTCGCTTCAAGGCCCTCACTTTGAAAAGAAGATAAGCTCTTAAACCGATACAACCGGAAATGTATCGAATTTGGCGAATTTGACGCTAAAAAAAACTGTTTTGACTTGATGCGGATCCGTAAACCAGTTCCCTTCAAGTTTGACTCCCGAAATGGATTTCAAATTCCCTTTTTTATTAATGTAAAAAAGATGGTATTATATTATTTTGTTATCTTAAATATTAATAACCTAGATGTTTATTATTATTTAGAATTGTGGTTATCAATCCCACCCATATATGGTTCTAATGCTCTCATGCATATTTCTACTACCTTACTCAAACGTGGTTGGGATGACGTCTATATCTAGGATGCACAAAGATGGTAGTGAAGAGAGAGTACTCGTCTCGGGGACAACTTAGGGACGGAAACGTCATGGGGACGGATCAAAAACATTTCCGGCCTGAAGAGGAAGGACTCAAAACGTTTCAGGAACGTTTCCATTAAATTTTAGGGTTGCTTTGTCTTTGGAGTCGAGATTCAGCCATGTACCACTTACATTGTTGGCAGAATACTTTGTCGGCGTCAGAGCTGCAGTTTCTGCCGGAAAACCAGGAAGAATAAGGAAGAAGAAGACAGAGGTTGCGTAACGTGTAAAATAGTGGCTGGAACATGTGTTTTAAGTTTAAACAACTTTAGTTTTTTAACATTTAACCCCCTTTGTCTTTCACTTGTTTGCATCTAATCCTTAAAAGTTTTAAATTTTTACATAAAAGGTGTTTCTTATCCAATCTAGTCTATTGAAGTTTGTATATTTCATTTTTAGCCCTAGGTTTTAAAGTAACGTATTCAATTTTTAAACAGTATATATATATATATATTTATACTAGCTTTAGAGCCCGTGTAACACACGGATTATTCAAATTATAAGATTACAAGTAAAGAAAATAATTACATAATGTATATGAAAAATGTATTACATCTATACTTGTATCTGTACTATGTGTATATAAATTGATTTTACTTATTCACAAAATGATTTTTTTTAAATAAACTTAATAAAAAAATTCACGTACAAAAACATACCCGAGAATGCTCCTTTTATTGAAACTTTCATTGTCAGTATCATATGTATATATTTGAAAGAATTCATGAAGAAGACATCTCACAATAGTCATACAATAGTAGTTCTGACCACTCAGCTTAAATACTGAAGGAGTGTTACATTTATTGATATATTAATCAATTTACAACCCATGGAAGGAAAGAAGAACATTAAATTATAACGACGAAAATGTTCTTCAAGAACTATGTTTTCTGAGCTAAACCATAAAAAAGATTTTGATAAGTTTGAAAACATAAAAAATAGCATGTTAACTCATTCAATTTTGTGAATATTTTGCTTCATTTTAGCATAGTTTTGCATGACATGTTTCCCATACAACGTTCTGATCACCATTGGAGGAAAAGTTAATGATGACACAAATATATGCAAATTTGATACAAGTTATAAGCATTGATAGACATGAGGGTGGCATGTCGTAAGTGTTCATTATCTATTTGAATTTTAATAGTCGAGAGAAAAATAGTCAAATTTACCAAATCTTGAACCTTTTGAGTTTTTCCAAAAATGTTTTGAAAAAAAATTTTGAAACCCAAATCATGTTTATAATTCTAACTTTCATACATTTGACGTTTTCAAGTCAAAACTTTGAACCCGTAACAAATTTAATGATAAATCTATTTGCATTCTCAAACTTTTAAAAATACTTAGATTTCTCATTTTGACCCATAACAAATTTTCAAAGTTTGTACCAAATAATCTATTTACCAATTTTTTACTGTAAAACCAAATTTAAGTTCCACAAAACCCGAAATAATCCATAAAAAAACCAAGAAAATAAATATGATAAACTTTGTTATATATGAAAGTGATTGGTACATATTTATCAAATTAACCAAAAAAATAAATAGTTACTAAGTTAAGCGAAAAAATAAATTGATAGATTTAAAGCATATATTTATAATTTATAAATTTATATGACAATTTACAATAATAATAATAATAATAATAATAGATAAATTGATTGATTTTAATTAAAATGAATAAAATTTTAAATATAGATTTATGATTTAATAATTAAAAAAATTACTTTGTAAAATGAAAACATGTTCGAGTTTTCTTTTTCTTTATAATCTTCAACAATATACATAGTAAATATGTTAATGATAACATTTTAAGTTAAATATTCTTTTCAATCTTTAACAAACATGGTTTATTATTAATTTTAGGATTTCACAAAATATCTTGGAATATATAGTAAAATAATATGATAATATTTATTTCTATAAAAATGTATAAATATAATATAAATAAAATGTAAAAGTACAGTGAATATGAACATATTTTATGGTCATTAAGATTTGGAGGGAAAAAAAATTTTGAGGTTTAACCATAAACTGACATGTGTCACGATTATTTTACCTTATTAGAATAAGTAGATATATATATATATATATATATATATATAGGATCAGAATCATGAGAGAACTTTTTTGAAATTGAGAACAATGAGAACCATTTTAGACCACAAAAAACCCAATAATTAAAAAGAAATCATAAAATAAAAAAAACACAAAAATCAAAAAAGTAAAAAAAACCAAAATTCTTATTTTATCATCCCGGTTTCATTAAAAAAAACTCGGTTTAGCTAAATTATATACACATGTCACATATGTATAATATATACATATATGTACATTTACATGTTTTTTTGTACACATGTGTATAATTTAAGTTAAATGATACTGTACATATGTGTATATTACGTAACTAAATATTATTAAAAATTATACATATGTGTATAATACGACGTTTTTTTTTTGTTTTTTTATTTATTATTTATTTTTTTAATGAAACCGGAATGAAATATACGAATTTTGGTTTATATATATATTGGAATTTGGTAAATATATTTTTATTTTTTTTATTGCAGTACCTTTGTAGTATATTTTTTTATTTTTTATTATTTTTTATTTGTTTAATTTGTTTAATATATTTTTTTATTGTCTTGAATTTTTTGAATTTTGTCATTTCTCATTCCCGTATCGTCCCCATACTCTGGTCCCGTATTCGAACATTTGCTACATAGGATTACTATTATTACCAACTTTATGCAGCACTAGCATAGAATGTGTAATTATTTTAAATTTTATAATCAGTTGTTCTAAAAAGACTATTAAAATTACTCATATTAAATGTCAATAGCAACATATAAAGTATTAAAGTTTATGTTTTTGACTTGTTTTGTCTGATATAGGTTTATTTTGGTTATATGCCAGTAAATGACGTTGATGGGCTGGATACGTTTAAGTATAAATTGTGATGCTACAGTTGTTCAAGGAATGAAGCTAGAACTATGTACTTGAAGATGTTATTGGAAACCTTAACATCACTATGACGCGTTTATTATTCTCTCATATTCTACGGAGAATCATCTCGTTCAGCTTGTCTGTTAAAGCTTGGCTAGGTTTTCGTTTTTTTAATCGATTTTGGTTCTATTTATGGTCCGTATATAGTGAACATTGTTCATAAGAATCATCATTCGGGAATATTCAAAGGTGGGATGGTTGATAGTCTATCATTAGCATTCGAACTTTTTTGTACGGTCCGGTTAAGTGGTTCGGGTCCAATCACATAATAAAAATAGCAAAAATCAAATTATAATGCAAAAATATAATAAAAATATACGGTAATCAATATTAAAAGTCAATAATATTAAAATTGGCAATCGGGCGGTTCTTTTTATGTTTGTTACGGTACAAAAATGAAAATAAAATGCGGTGAGTTTGCGCGAATTCGGTTGGTTTCCGTCACGCTCGTTAAGACACCAGCACTAAAAACTAAAGGAAAAAAAAAACAAAAATGATATCCGGTCGGTTTTTGTTACGGTACCTGAAGTAAAAAAACAAAAATAAAAACAAAATGATATGGATCAATATGGTGCCGCCAAGTGACCTAATTAGGACTTAGCGGCAACAAAGAAAGATCTTAATTATTATTATAATAATTAGCCAGTTTAATCATAATTAAATATGAAGTCAATTAAAGTGTAAACAAGCGTGGCTTGCCCCAATGGCCAGGAACATGATGGATGGCCCGGATGTCCCGGGTCGAATCCTGATTTCGACCGGATTTTACCAGAGCATTAAAACTTGTCGTGCATTCGGGCGATGTGAGCCAACTGGGTTTTATCGGGAACGTAAATCCAAACTCGGATTCCAGTGTGGATCCCGATCATGTCAACATAGTTGGCCTGAGTGGGGTGGTGGGGCGTGACCGCGCGATGTGTTCGCGCAGTGAGATAACTTAACTGTGAAAGTCACCGTTCGAAAAAAAAAGTCAATTAAAGTGTATCCAATCAATTTTTTAAGGGATTAGAACTGTTGTTTATTGTTTATAGATTAAGTATTCAATCTGATCCCTGTTTTGGTAAAAAATTACACAAGAATAATCTAATTAAATTTAAAACGATTATGGGTTATGTTAATAAAATGGTTATGGGCTTATGTTACGAGTAAATGTTAACGAGTTGTTAATTTAAATTGAAATGTAAGATATGTTCGTTGTCAGGGTTTCTAATGGTTTGGTGTAATGGATTTCACAGGTTAGTTGTCGAAATTTTTATAGGTGCGATGTCATCATGTCAATATACACGAAAACATAACACTAAACAACTTGTTATACGGGTTTGGCCAAACTCTTTCGCCTTTGCCTACCTACATATTTTATATAATACTTTGTATTCTTTTACTATTTTCTGGCTTTACTAAGATTTAAGATTTTAAAAGTTTAATCCATGATTCCTTAAAAAGATTTTCCGGCCATATGTATTATTCATATCCCATTGCACTTACAATATGTTAATAGCTTCGTCAGAAGACTTCTTCTACCCTTACTACTTAGTACTTACCGATCATTTTTATTTGTATTTTAAATTTTGGCATCTTTCCACTCCAAGTCTCCAACCAGAGAGTTCTAATAACGCAAATAATGAAGTGTCGACTGTGTTAGTGTTGACAGGCCCATGTTAGCCCACTGGATTTGGAGCCTATGCACTATAACCCATAAGTACCAACTCCCAATGTAGAATGCACAATATAGCATTAGGGCGGAGGGGGTGTAACGGGTGCCCTCCACGGGTACCACAGGTATTCGAGGTACTCCGCATCCGGCCTAAATAAACTACCTTAAGCGCCTTAGCTAAGAGTCCATATTTCCCACGAAAGGAGGGATTTGGCTTGGAATTTGTGTCCAACGTTATATATGTTACCGTCTAATATTTTTTTCTACAGTTATAAATAAACTCATATTCTTCACTAATTTTCTAGACACTACAACATGATATCAGTCTCTCTCTAAGCCATCACTTTATATAGAGCAACCGCATCCCTAACCGATAATTAAGAGAAATGTTGATAGGGTTGGAACCGACGAAACCAAGAGAACTTGCTAAGAGATAGAAGAAAAACAAATTTTCTGCATATCTCAGAATGAGATCGGCAGCTAGGTTAAATCAAACTAACAAAACCAAAGTTACACATGACACCCACAAAGTAATAAAAGGCCATAATGGTCCTTGACAATTAAAACATAACAAAACCAACATAAGTAATAAAAACACTAAACGATCCGTAACAATACTCCTTCCTTAACCCACTTTTTGTCCTCAAGAAGTGAGTTCCACAAAGTCAGGAAAACGCAGTTTCATTTCATCAAGGAACTCCCATGTAGCTTCCTGAGTTGTTTGCCCCTTCCATTGAATTAGCACCTTCATTGCCGCCCGGTTTCCCCGTTGAACTAGCTTGCGATCCAACACCCCGTACGGCTGTAACCTGAACCGAGCATCTGTTGGAAGCGGTATAATTTTGTCTGGTGGTCCACCTGCATATTTAAGTAAAGAAACATGAAAGACCGGATGAATTTGCGCTTCGCCCGGTAAATCCAACCTATATGTAACATTCCCCACTTTTTCCACGATCAAGAACGGGCCGAAATATTTAGGAGTGAGCTTCGAATGCTTGTGAACCCTTAAAGTATTTTGCATATATGGCTGGAGTTTGAGATAAACCCAAGTACCCGTCTCAAATTCTCTCTCAGTCCGGTGCTTATCCGCTTGTTGCTTCATTCGGTTTTTGCGCAATCTGTAGGGACTGTTTTAGTAATTTTACCGCCATCTCCCGGTCTTGCATAAACTCATCTACATCCTTATCGGTCATGTCCTTAGGGATATACGGAATGTGTAAAGGCGGTGAAAACCCGTATAAGGCCTCGAAAGGCGACTTGCCCAAGGAAGAGTGGAAGGTGGTGTTATAACACCATTCGGCTAACGAGACCCATTTAACCCACGTGTGGGGTCTCTCCATTACCATACACCTTAAATAGCTCTCCAAGCACCGGTTAACAACCTCCGTTTGGGGATGATAAGCCGTAGACAAATTGGCGGCCACCCCTTGTAGATGTGGGAATTCCTTCCAAAACGAGCTTAAGAATATCGGGTCACGATCTGAAATTATAGAGTTGGGACAGCCATGTAACTTATACACGTTATCTAGAAAAACGTGTATTACTTCCTTAGCCGAAAACGGGTGAGCGAGGACCATAAAATGGCTATATTTAGTTAAGCGATCCACCACCACAAATATCGTATCCTTTCATTTAACCTTCGGTAACCCCCCAACAAAATCCATCGATATGTCGGTGAATATGGTGTCGGGAATAGGTAATGGTTGCAACAGTCCCGGTGATGATACGTTCTCGTGTTTAGCTCTCATGCACACGTCACAACCCCTTACTAATTGTCTAACCCCCTTTGCGATCCCCTTCCAATAAAATAATCCTTTCACTCTTTGTACAATAGCCTTCACACCCGAATGACCACCGATTGGAGACTCATGGCTTAATTTAATAATCTCTGTTCTAAGTTCTGTGTTTTCCCCTACCACCATTCGATTCCTTCTCTTTATCCACTTACCATTCCATGCAAACTTTTTTAGATTCTCTCACGCCTTTAGTTTGTTAATTAAATTTTTCACCTGTACATCTTGGGTCTGGCTGTCTAGTACCCTTTGAAACAATAGGGGTTCAATCTGGGAAAGGGCGGGTGGTGAATAGCGTGACCCCCTGAACTCGTGACAATGCATCAGCAGCAACATTTTCCCGGCCTTTTTTATACTCTAAGGTATAATCATATCCCATGAGTTTCGCGAGCCACTCATGTTGTAACGGTGTTGTGACTTTTTGGGTCAAGAGGTGTTTAAGACTTCTCTGATCAGTGCGTATAATAAACGGGCTTGTGACAAGGTAAAAATGCCACTACTTTACAGCCAACATGATTGCGAGAAGCTCCTTCTCATATACGGACAAAGCTTGTTGTTTTGGAGATAGAGCTTTGCTAAGGAAAGAGATCGGGTGACGTTCTTGCATCAAAATAGCCCCCAAACCACACGCGGACGCATAGGTTTCTACCACGAATTGTTTAGAGAAATCTGGTAGAGCAAGTACTGGTGCCGATGTAAGAGCCCCCTTAAGTTGTTAGAAGGCGTTTTGTGCTTCCTCCCCCCATCGAAACGCATCCTTTTTTAGTAGGTCGGTGAGTGGTTTCGCTATGAGCCCGAAAGACCTTATAAAACGACGATAATATCCGGCTAGCCCCAAGAACCCGCGAAGTTGTTTCAAAGACTTTGGAGGTGCCCACTGTTGAATAGCCTCAATCTTAGATGGATCTGTTTTAACCGCTTCACCGGATATGACGTGACCCAAATACTCAACCGCTCGACCGCCGAACACACATTTAGACTCCTTAGCAAATAACTGATGTTCCCGCATGGTGGACAGGACCTGATGTAGGTGCTGAATATGTTGTTCTTCATCTCGGCTATAGATTAAAATGTCATCAAAAAATACAAGGAACCCTTTTCTTAGGAACGGTCGAAAGACGTGGTTCATCAATGCTTGAAACGTTGTCGGCGCGTTCGTTAGTCCGAATGGCATAACAAGGAACTCATAATGCCCCTCATGGGTGCGAAATGCGGTTTTGTGAATATCATCCGGAGCCATTCGAACTTGGTGGTACCCGGAACGCAAATCCAATTTAGAGAACAATGTAGCTCCCCCCAGTTCGTCTAGTAATTCTTCTATTAATGGAATAGGAAACTTGTCCTTAACCGTCACGTCGTTGAGTCATACACATTCGCCATTGCCCGTCTTTTTTTTCAACCAATACCACAGGAGCCGCGAATGAGCTTTGACTATTACGAATAACCCCAGCATCTAGGAGGTCACGTGTAGTTTTCTCGATAACGTCCTTTTGTATGGCGGGATATCTGTATGTTCGTTGACTTATAGGTGTGGTACCTTCTTTCAACAGAATCTTGTGATCAAATGGCCGCACCGGAGGCAAGGTTTTTGGCATTTGGAAAACATCAGAGAACTCATGCACCACCTTCTGCCAATGCATGCATTCTTGTCTTGAGCTTGATCACATACCACCTTGGATTGAAACATAGGTTCGGCCAACATACCTGTGAGTTTAAGACTAAACATTTGTGTGGAGCCATCCTTGTAATGTTTTGAAGTAATTCTTCAACTTTCTCTACCGAGCAAACCGAAACCTTGTTATTTTGCAGGCCCTTTAATTCACATGGTTTACCCTCGATTTGAAACTGCATGGTCATCTTTTGGAAGTTCCAAAGGATGTCGTGTAAGGGTAGGAGCCACTGGATACCCAAAATCATATCGTAGCTTTCGAGGGAAATAAGCAACACCTCCGTGCTAAACCAATGGCCTTGCATCGACCACTGAAAGTCCGAACAAACTTGGTTGCAAACAAGTTTCTTACCATTTGCCACACTTACATTAATCAGTGGGATATCTCTAACCGGGCATTGGAGCTTTTTAGCCAACCTTTCGTCAATAAAGTTATGTGTCGACCCCGAATCAATGAGAATGTGGGGTTGGCGCGTACCCATCGAGCCTTGAACTCGCATAGTGGAGTATGAAGGAAGACCTATTAATGCGTGTATGGAAATCTGATGTTCTTTTTCTTTATCTTCGGTTATTGTTTCCTCTACCGTTACATCATCCTCATCATCGACTTCGATGATGTACACCTGGTTTCTGTTCCGAGGACATTTATGCCCCGGTACGAATTTCTCTGTACACCAAAAACACTCCCCTTTCGCCCGTTTCTGTTCCAACTCCTTACTTGTCAGACGACGTGACCCCCCTGTTGGTTTGGAAGCCATCGAGGCAGGCCTATTAGGGGTGGGCAAAATAGGTAATTTGGTTGCATTAATGGGAGGGTGAATCATTGTATCATTATTGCTTCTTGTATTTGTTATACTTCCTTTCACTACTTTAAGTTTTCCCTCCAAAGTTTCAGTGTTATTTGTTTGGATCCTAGCCAACCCATAAGCTTCATGTAGAGTATACGGCTTAAACATCTTAACCGGACCCCTGATTTCTTGCATAAGACCTTTAAGATAAAGACTCACGGCTTGTGTTTCACTCAAATTTACCTTGTTCAATAGCGAATCAAATGAGGAATTGTAAACATGAAGCGCTTCAATAGTGAGATCCTTTTGAGTGAGGGAAGCGATCTCTTCCAGTGGATCCTTTAACATAGCATTCGAGAACCTGCTCGAGATAGTCCGAACATAATCATCCCATGAAATATCTGCAACGGTAGCCTTACGGGTGCGCATAAAAGACCGATGCCATTGTATAGCATCCCCTTCTAGGTGGACAACCGCGCATCTGAGCTTCAACTCTGCGGGTGTCTCATCAAGTTCAAAAAAATGCTCGCAGCGATAAACCCACGCCTCCACATCTTCCCCAGAGAACTTAGGGAATTCCACCTTCCCGACCCGCATGGGTTTAGTATCCTTAGAGTTTGCGTCGACAAAAGAGAATGACGAACCCGAGCTACCATCGCTGCCTTTTGGGCCGCTAGCACTCGATTTCTCCTTAACCACCTTGAGTATCTCCTCCTGCTGTTTCATTAGAGCCGATAAGGAACCTTGGATCTCCGAGATTGCCTTGTCATGCTCCTTGAGAGTTTTGTCCACATCCTGATTGCGAGTGTTTATCATGATGACGAGAGGGATTCTGGCTGGTGATCGGAACGGCTCTGATAACCTTGATAGGGTTTGAACCGACGAAACCAAGAGAACTTGCTAAGAGATAGAAGAAAAACAAATTTTCTGCATATCTCAGAATGAGATCGGCAGCTAGGTTAAATCAAACTAACAAAACCAAAGTTACACATGACACCCACAAAGTAATAAAAAGCCATAATGGTCCTTGACAATTAAAACATAACAAAAACCAATATAAGTAATAAAAACACTAAACGATCCGTAACAAATGTCACGAAGATGGAATTATGAAGAAGAAGTACCATTAGCAAAGAGTCCATGTTTCCCAATACATGGACCCTGTGAACCAAAGAACGTCAAGTTTTTGACCATGAGTTTACACTATTTTGTTTCAGAGGGAGGAACAAGCAATTGTACAACGTACCAAGTGTATTCGAAATGACAAAATTTGGTGAGACAAATTAACATTTGCGGTAACGACACGTATAAGATCATAACAAAAGTAAAAAACTGATGGATTTGGGAATAGCAGTTTTATAGATTTTTTTTATTAAATGAAGTGTTGTTTAATTAGTTATGTATTTTTAAATTTATAATCTATGAATTTTTATTTATTTTTAAGTTTTAAATTTATAACTTTTTAGTTATTTAAAAAGAAAATCTTTAGGGTAGTTTAGTGTCATGTTGTCAGCCCTTAGGGTAGTTCAAGGCAGAGCCGTAGAAATGAGATGGCATGGCATGATTGGTCTGGGGCTTATGGTAGTTTGGGAACCATTAGGTTTGTGTGTCACACCCCAACCAAAGGCGGTGGAACATGTCGGGGCACGGGGGATTGCACATGAACACAATTACAATATTAAAGTGGCAATATTTAATCAACTCATTCATTTCATTCAACATCAAAATACAACACATCTTGTTCATACAAAAAAAATAAAGTAAAAGAAATAACTTGTTCATTAAACTAATAACTTAAATGGTCTAAAATAAAAATAACGTCTTCCAAGCTTAAATCAACCAGTTATTAAATTTGCAACATTGCATATAATATATTTGTTAGCTTGAATATTGGTGATCAATTCCATGATTTTTGGTATATATAATATGAGGCAAAAACCACAACTCATACGTGAAACCATAAATAATAGCAACAATTGAGGTATATAAATCATAAACAAAAGAGGCTCCATTCTAATAAGTAAAACTAGCAAATTACAAGGAAAACGTATGATTATATTTATTGAAGATGAAGATGAAGGTAACCAACAAAAGCAATAAACATTTAGCAATTAATCATATAAGACATATACAAACAATCGAACCAAGTATTCTAAGTAACATATAAACTAGACTATATGGTTTGAGGATTAAAGTCTTAAATCATTTTTGTTTGATTAAGTATGCAAGCTACCCCCTCAAAGTATAAAATAAAAAACAAGGATGAAATTACTCACTTAGAATAAGTGGCTTTCATGAAGAAATACTTAGAACAAAAACTTCAAGAAAGCAAGTCCAATGGTTTAACGTGTGTGTCCTAGATTGAAAGATCTTGAATTAATATAGAGTCTTGAATATTGAATAAAAATGATAAAATATTTTATAAAAACAAGGCTTGGGTTTTGGGGTTTTAGATTATATTTTACAAATTACGGTTAATAAAATATGTATAAAATAAAATGAGTTTGACTTCAACCCGGGTCTTTGATGTTTTGTTTTACTCAACCTTCATCAAGTTTACATACGGGATTTGATTTAGTGCTAATGTTCACGATTCCACTAATATAAGCATCAAGATCCGACTTTTATCAGTTTGTTCGGTTAGTCGGTTCAGGACTTAATAAAGTACCAAATCCTAATCCAAATTACGAAACTATTTAAATTTATGAATTACTTTAATAAAAAGTTTGAGAATTTTATTAATTAAAGTCCCAAACTCGGGTTTAAGCGAGTGTAAGTCAGCTCGATCTAAGTATAATACCAAGTTTGGTTCCGACAAAAACTAATCTTAAAAATATATATAATTTAAAGTGAAACATAATTTAAAACGTTTAGGAAAGATTTTTGGAAGTTTGAATGGTGACTAGCTTGTTAAGACGAGTATTTCGACTTTTACTTGGTTTTTACCCAAAACCTGGTTTAAGCCAAGATTTGTTCCAACACTTCCAATGTAACATCGTGAAAATTTCGAGTTCAAAATGACAATTTCCAAAGTCTAAGGACCTAAAATGTCAAAATTCCAAACCTTAGGGTTTAAATTGAAAATTTTGATTCTTTTGTCCTATCGCGATACGCGACGGGATAAAGGACAAGCTCATCGCGTATCGCGAAGAGTTTGGTCAAACCATATAAAAGTGGGTCAACGGAGATACGCGATCGTCGTTGAAGTTACGTAATCGCGTATCGCGATGACGTGGCCTGACACCTCTGGCACAAGTCCTGCCACGTGTCCACATATGTCACACCATCTGCCACGTGTCTCAACACGTGGCACGCCGTCCGCCACGTGTCAACACGTGGCACACCATCCGCCACGTGGTGCCACGTGGCAGACCTATTGATGTGTTGTAAAACACACTTACTTTCCTTATCGTTTTAACATGATTTAATTGCTTTTTAGTTTAATTATTAAGAGGTTTAGCTTGTTTTTGCTTAATTTTACAAAGATGGATGTTTACTTGTAGGTTATGAGTTTTAATGAATAAAAGTGGCAAGTTTGAAGACTCTAGGGGCTTATTTGAGCAACTTTAAAGACTACAACTCAAGGCCCGACACAAGCCCACAAGTTAGAAGCCTTACATGCATAATATATTAATTAACCAAAAGAAAAAAGAACCCTAACAGCCCCTAAATCCCGAAATCAGCCATAACTCAAGCAACAAACCCGAAAATAAAAAAACCCTAACCCCTTCATCAAGTTCTGATCGGAACTGCAGCAGCCAAAGAAGAAGAAAAAAGGAAAGCTAGGCGGCGGCTGTGGTGGCGGCTGGAGAGGAAGAGGAACATCAAGGGGCATCTTGTGCAGCTGTTAGGCATCTTATACATCATAAATCTCAGCCATAAACCCTAAGTAATTGTCCTTAAACTTTGGTTATTGTTCAAGAACCCTAACTTTGTTGAATCGGTCTTTTGCTTTGGATTGTTTTGCAAGTGATTGATAGTTTGACTTGTGATTGATTGTGTTTGAATCTTGAATGAATTTGATCATTTTTATGTTGATGTTTGTGATGTTTTTCTTAAGTATACGTGGCTGTCCAAAATCTATGAGTAGGTAAACTTGCTTGTTCTGCCTAGGATAGATGATTGTTGAGTAGTTTAGACTTGTATAATGGATTGTTAATATTCAAGACTTGAATTATTGATGTAAAGTTTAACTAAACCATAAATTAGATTGTTTGTGATGGCTGTGTTTTATGTTTTATTACTTATAATCCTCTTGCATTAGTTGATTGAATTAGTTTTGATTAATTGATTGCTTGTTAGACTCTTGACTTGGTGTTTAGGGTTTATTTGCGGGGTGTACAACCGTATGGATAAGTGGGTAATATAAATCATCTAAAATCAGTTAAAATACACCTTCTTTGAGACCTATAGGTGATAAGAAGTAATATTGTCTCGTTGCTTTTACTTGTTAGAATTAAGACCGCGCGAGAGCGGGTTTTTGTCTTGTCGAGTTTGAGTGTTTATGTGCAATTAGTTGGTTTAATTTGGGTTAAGTTAAATTGTTCCTATATCCTTGGTGACATAGTATTTGTCTCCATTAGGATAGTGTGTCGATGAGACCGAGAGGAGAGTCGACATTTGAACACGTTAATAATTGTTTTTCCGGTTTATTCTTTAAAATCAACTAAGATAAGTTAGAGATTGTTAGAGAGACAAAGAGGTAATTTGACTTTCTTAAACAAGTTTTAGTTGTGTCATCTTTCATAACCGGCGTCATGAATATTTTCAATCCGTTGTCTTGTTATTTCTGTCAACATGATTCATTCCTAGGTAGACGTCTTTATATATTGAATTTAAACCAAAGTTTTCTAAAAGTGTTTTGTCAAAAGTTTTCATTTAATTAAGTTAAGTAGTTAATTAAAATCTAAAAAAATCAATTAAATATTTTGGTGAGTCTTGGTTAGAGTTTAGTAATTATAAACGTTTTCACGTGTCTTCGAGTTCGATATCCGGACTTTCCTCATCTTTGCTATACGCGACCGGTACACTTGCCGTTTGTGTGAACTAGGATAGATTGTTTGGTTTTTAAAGCTTAGTTGCGACTTGTGTTTTATTTATATATATATATTTTGTTGGTGCATGTTTTGTGACCGTCGCTATGTAATTCTGTTCAGAGTTGTGGAAGTACGAAGTTAGAGCAACATCGCCTTGTAACAACTTCTGCCATAGGCGAAGTTAGAACAACTTCGCCATAGGCGAAGTTGTAACAATTTCGCCTACAGGCCCAAGCCCAAGCCCGTGAAATTGTGATTATATATATCGGCTGTGTCTTGTTTAGGTGGTAATCTAGAAAAAGTTAGAGTTTTGTGTTCAGTTTATTTGTCAAGAGAGAAACCGAGAGAGAGAGCCGTGTGGGACGGCCCGAGGTAGAGCTCACCTCGGGTCGGCCGTGTCATTTGTTTTCATGTTTGGTTTGTAAGTGTTTCGGTTATTATGAAAAGATCTGCAGATGTGTTTATTCCATTCGTGTGTTTGTTCGTGTGTTTATATGTGTGTAATCGTGTTCTTCGTCTTCTACAAAATAAACGAGTCTAGGAGGATTCCGCACTCCTAGACATCGTGCGGATCTCGTATCGATCGGCGACGCCCCGCGGGGTGGGGGACTTACAGGTGGTATCAGAGCATTTGCTCGATTGTGTGGTTCGGGATTATCACGCGGGTGTAGAAATCGTTCCGTTCGACAATTCGCGATACGAATTTTCTGAGTTTTTGTGTCCTACTCACCCCCTACCTTCAAAAACAACCCATAACACCTTCACACACCCCGAAAAACCCAGAAATCTAATCTGCAGAAAGTTCGTGTTCATCAGGCGAAGTTGCCGTCAGTGTTAGTAGGGTTTCGGCGAAGATATAAGGTTAAGCGAAGTTATCCACAACTTCGCCTACCTCTTCAAGTTCGCTTATCTCAAGCGAAGTTACCCACAACTTCGCCTACCTCCCAAGTTCGCTCAACTTAAGCGAAGTTATTCTCAACTTCGCCAATCCGGCGAATTTAGTAAAGTGAGCGAAGTTATCCACAACTTCGCCTACAGTGCTGTTTGAAAATAAAATTTTTGATTTTCGGATTTCTTTGAGTTTTGTGAAAGATGTCTTCGATAAACATTACCGAACTGGTAAAGATGGAAGTAGAAGCGGGTTCGGCTACAAAGGCACCGAAGATGCTAAAGAAAACTGATTATGTAGCGTGGAAAGATCGTTTTGAACAATATGTCAAGTACCAAGATGCTAAGATGTGGGTATGCATACAAGATGGTTACATTCCACCTACTACTGAGTATGAGGGTCGTGATCAGATCAAGAAATAAAAAGAGATGGAAGAAGAAGAGAAGAAAATGTATGAGGCCGAAAGCAAAGCTCATGCAGCAATTACAATGGTCTTCCACAAGAGATACTTCACACCTTCCGAAAGTATAAAACTGCTAGAGAGCTTTGGGAAGCACTTGAGAACCGGTTTGAGGGTAATGTGGGAATTCGTGCGTCAAAGATTAAACTTCTAAAAACCCAATTCTCGGTCTTCAAGTATCTGAAAAATGAATCACTTGATGATATCATCACTAGATATTATCATCTGATGACTGAACTCCGCAACTATTCAATTGTTTACAAAGAAGATGAGATTGTTGAAAAGCTTCTTGATGCTCTCCCACCGAAATGGGAGATGTATACTGTGTTGATGAGAGAAGACAAAGACTTTGCTGACTATGACCTGGAGACAGCAGTTAACAAGCTAAGAACGTTTGAACTGAACATGGTACGAAAGGAGACACCTACCGATCAGGTTCAAGATCCGGGTATGTATGGTGCAAAGGTTAACTCAGGATCATGTTCAAAAACTGAATCATCTGCTTATTACTCTAAGGGAGAGTCAGGCGCTAACTCAACACACGAAGGACATGTATCTCTCAACATGAACGGTGATGTGTGCTTTGTAGCTGGAGGATCAAATGCTTCTCAACCTCAAGCGACCAAGAGTAGTTTTTCCCCAAGTGTGTCAAACAACAACTACTCCAAGATGCCCATGAGTGTTAAATCTGCTGAACAGCAGTTTGCTCTCTATGCATCTTTTATTGCTTCGTATGAGAATTACATTCAGGGTAAAATTGTTGATCCTGCAATTTTGGATGAAGACTATGATCAGATCGATGCTGATGATCTGAAGGAGATGGATCTGCAGTGGCAGATGGCTATGATTGTGAGAAGGGTTAAGAGGTTCATGAAGAAGACTGGCAGGAAGTTTGTCGGTGAGAGGCCAGGGTTTGATAAGTCGAAGGTTCGCTGTTACAACTGTCAGCAGAATGGCCACTTTGCAAAAGAGTGCAAAAATGAACGTGTAGAACGCAGTCAAAACAGATCTACACAGCAGAGTGGTAGTGGTAATGACTATAGAGCCATGATTTCCAGACAGAACGAGGAGTACAACTGGAATCTGCATTTTGAAGAAGTATTTGAACAGGCCAATTTGGCAAACATCGAAACTGCAGATAGTGAGAATGGAACTGGCGAAAATGAAGCTTACATGGCAGATGTGGCAGACCAGCTCTCCGAGGTAAGTACCGAACTCCCTTGTACTAAGTGTGAACATTTGTCTGAACAACTGACAACTTTAACTGATCAGTTTGTTAGTTTGGATGCGCAATTTAAAACATTGAAAGAAGATCATCATTTCACTAAAGCTAGAGAAAATAGTTACAAAGTAAAAATTAAAGCTAGTGAGAAAGATATTAAAAGTCTTAAAGCAAAGCTTGCTGAAAAAATTCAAATGATTGATCTTAGCTATGAAGTACTAGAAGAGAAAACCAAACTAATAGCTGAAAGGGATAAACAGATAGCTGATCACCAGGTGAAAGTGGTGGAACTTAACAGGAAACTAGAGAAATTCAGAAATTCCACCGCTATACTTGATCACCTCGTTAGTGATCAAGGTTCCCCAGTTAAAAGGGGAGGAATTGGTTATCATGAAGTTCCACCACCTTTCAATCATAATTACACTTATGACCCTAGTAATTAGAAATCTGTCGATGTTGACTATAGTCAGACAGTTCCGGTTAAGGTAACGATAAAAGAACCAGAAGTTAGTAAAGGCGAAACGAGTAAGCCTGTGCCTAATGTGAAAATTTCTGTGCCTAGTCCGGTCTCATCTAACTCGGACAAGTCTTCCAAGTGAAGTGAGACAAAACAAGAGAAAGTGTTACCAAAAAGTGGAGAGAAAAATAAAACACCTGAAAAGAAGTCTCCACTAAACCCGTATGTCCCACCTTATGTGAGACAAATGGGCAGTAATACAGCCTCAACATCTAAAACAACTATGGAAAAGAAAGTTGATCACATGAGTTGTTTCAGATGTAATCAATTAGAACACCTAGTTGCTGATTGCCCTCTGAAGCAGAGATTCAGAGGTGTGAGGCCTTCGAGAACTGAGAATAGAACTTACGGAAATGTTAAAACTGAAAACCCATCAAAATTAAGAAATTGGTCTAATTCAGGTTTTCAAAGAAAAAGATCTCAGTTTTTCACTGCTAACAACCAAACCATAAGTAATAATTCTTTTAACTCACGAAGGTTTGAATGGCCTCATAGTCAATCCACAACAAGGTATCCTGTTAGGACTCACAGAAATTATTATGATACTAACTTTGGACAGCCAAGGTACGGAATGTATCGATTTTAATCATCTGCTTTAATCGTGCAGGAACGTTGAACAGGACTGCCAACAATCAATGGGTTGTGGATAGCGGTTGTTCCCGGCACATGACGGGTAACAAGAAACTGTTACACGAGTTGAAACCTGTTCAAGGAGGAAGAGTGAGTTTCGCAGGAGAGAGCGGTGGAAGGATTACAGGAATAGGGACGGTGTCAAATGGAAAGATGACTTTGGAAAAAGTAAATTTTGTTGAAGAACTGCAGCACAATCTGCTGAGTGTTTCGCAGATCTGTGACAAAGAATACACCGTACATTTTACAAAGAATGAGACGATCGTGCTATATCCTGGTTTCAAGATACCAGAGGATTGGATTGTTATGAAGGCTCCAAGAGTGAAGAATACGTATATCATGGATATGAGGTCGACTGAGATGGCCATAGAAGAATCGTGTCTTCTGTCAAAAGCAACTGAATCGGAGTCCGAGTTGTGGCATAGGAGAATGGGGCATATTCATCTTCGGAAAATGAACTACCTTGTCAAAAATGGGCTTGTGCTGGGTGTTCCCTTGAAGAATTTCAACTTTGAAGACAAATGCTTATCATGCAAAAAGGGAAAGCAACACAAGAAATCCCATCTCACCAAGAAGGTCAATTCAATTGTCAGTACCCTAGAATTACTTCACATGGATCTCTTCGGTCCCGTGAATGTAAGAAGTCTAGGAGGAATATCTTATGGCTTGGTGGTCACTGATGATTTCTCTCGATATTCCTGGGTATATTTCCTGAAGTCAAAGGATGAAACAGTGCAGTTGGTAAAGAATTTGATTACCAAGGTTGAGAATATCATGGGGAAACGGGTTAAATTCATCAGGAGTGACAATGGCACTGAGTTCAAGAACTATGAGATGGAGATCTTCTGCTTACAGAAGGGGATTGAACACCAATACAGCGCACCGTATACACCGCAACAAAATGGAGTGGCTGAGAGGAAGAACAGAACTTTAATTGAAGGAGCCAGGACCATGCTGGCTGATTCGAAACTTCCCGTGGTGTTCTGGGCTGAAGCTGTTGCAACAGCCTGTTATATCCTTAATAGAGTGTTAACTGTTAAAAGATTAAATAAAACCTGTTACGAACTTATGCATGGGAGAAAGCCCAACTTGAGTGGTCTTGAACCATTCGGGTCCCCGTGTTCGATATTAAAGACCAATTCTAAATTTGGTGAAGTAGCCGACGAAGGAATCTTAGTCGGATACGTTGTTGGGACTCCCAACAGACGGGTCTTTAATACATCGACCAGCAAGGTTGAGGTGGTGTGTAACACTGATATCACAAGTTACAAATCACCAAAACCAAGCACGGGACCCCCTGGGGTTTTCGACTATGATAGACTTTTTAAATCCTTTAACATGCCTTATTTGGATTTTGCAGAAGTTGAGGAAAGAATTGCTACGAAGATGATATGCGATGAGGAAGACACTTTGGTGCAACGACCACAGTTTGATGAATGTCAGCCTTCCTCGTCAAATGCTGTCAATAACCCTGCTGCCTCTACTGAAGAGGAATTCATCAATCCGTTTCACTCTCAACATCAATCACCCATTGATGAGCTATCTTCGAACTTGGAAGATAATCTGAATGTCAGTTCGGTTCCGACTACGAGAATTCACAAAGATCATCCTTTGGAGAATGTGATAGGTGATCTGTCCGCCGGTGTACAAACAAGACAAAGCTTGAATGAGCACACCTGTGTTTGTACAAGCATTAAAGATTCAGGCATTATCAACGAATGCTTGTACACCTGCTTCATCAGCCAAATTGAACCAAAGAACTATCAAATGGCTCTTAAAGACAGCTCGTGGGTCGAAGCCATGCAAGAAGAGTTAGCTCAGTTTAAGAAAATGGAAGTATGGAATTTGGTTGAAAAACCGAAGAATGTGCATGCGATAGCACGAAATGGGTCTTCAAATGTAAGAGAGATGAGAAAGGGATTGTTATAAGGAACAAGGCGAGGCTGGTTGTTAAAGGCTTTAATCAGCAAGAGGGTATTGATTACAATGAGGTGTTTGCTCCTGTGGCAAGATTGGAAGCCATTCGGCTGTTTTTGGCATTTGCTGCTCATAAGGAGATGAAGGTCTTTCAGTTGGATGTGAAGAGTGCATTCCTAAATGGTAAAGTCGATGAGGTTGTGTACGTTGAGCAACCTCCGGGTTTTCCTGACCCTGACTTTCCCGATCACGTGTACAAGCTAAGTAAAGCACTGTATGGACTACATCAGGCACCTCGTGCATGGTACTCAACGTTATCAGATTACTTGCTTGAGAATGAGTTTGAAAGAGGTTAAATTGATAGCACATTGTTCTTCAAGAGAAAGGGTAGCGACTTTCTGGTGGTGCAAGTATACGTGGACGACATTATCTTTGCTGCATCAAAAGTCTCAATGTGTCAGGAGTTTGAGGCCGTCATGAAGAAGAGATTTGAAATGAGTGCTATGGGTGAACTAACTTTCTTTTTAGGATTGCAGGTTGATCAGAAGAAAGACGGGATGTTCATTCATCAGACGAAGTATGTCCATGATGTTCTCAAACGTTTCAAGATGGAGGACAGCACTCCATATGATACTCCAGTCTGCGTCAATCACAAATTGGGTGCTGATTCAGACAACGATGCAGACGTGGACCCAACCCAATATCGGGCAATTATAGGTTCTTTAATGTACTTAACTGCTTCTAGGCCTGATATAATGTTTGCTGTTTGTCTTTGTGCACGCTTTCAGGCAAACCCAAAAGAATCTCATTTGAAGGGTGCAAAGAGGATACTGCGGTATCTCAAAGGCAAGCCGAAGCTGGGGTTGTGGTACTCGAGAGGAGGAGACATGGAGCTAGTCGCTTACACAGATTCTGATTATGGAGGGTGCAATCAGAGTCCGAAGTCTACAACTGGTGGATGTCAGTTTCTTGGTGGCAGACTTGTGTCGTGGCAATGCAAGAAGCAGACCTCAGTCGCAATTTCAACCTGCGAAGCAGAATACATGGCAGCATCCAACTGCTGCTCCCAGGTTCTTTGGATTCAACAACAGTTGCGCGATTATGGTCTGAATTTCTCACTTACTCCTATTTGCATTGATAACACTGCTGCTATCTCAGTAACTAACAATCCCGTAAAGCACAGTAAAACTAAACATATTGACATTCGTCATCATTTTATACGGGATTGTGCTCGAAAAGGTTGACACGTTAGATAATTTCGCTGACTTGTTCACGAAAGCGTTTGACAAAACTAGATTTCAAAACCTTGTTGAGCTGAATGGGATGATCAATCCCGAGTAACCATGTCGTGTGTTTTTGTTTAAAAAATAAAATAAAATAAAATAAAATAAAAAAAGAAAAAAACGTCACTATCGCTTAGAATTATGTCGGTTACCTCAGTTTGAAGGACATGTCTTCGGATATGTTTGGTCCTCATTTCTTCTTGTAGAATATGAGGATAGCCATTAACCAGATGACTGAAAGTGACCGGGGCGGTTTATGATGTGTTTTTATTCTTTCGCTGAAAATTAGTCGATCATACTTAGTTAGAAGGACACATACTTATATGTGGTCGGTCCAGCTGATCCATTGGATCTTCAGGATAGCCGTTTACCTGAAGACTTTGACTTGATCGGGGCGATTGAAGTTAAAATTTTTTAATGGGAGATGAAATTATTTTTCAAGTCTACTACTTCGTAAGAAGTTTCTTTACTATGTTAACAGAAAATTGATCCAACCTTGGAAAGTGATAGATATACTGATTCTGTGTGCTTAACTAGTGAAGTTATTAGGCTTAAAAGACTTTAGAACATTCATTGTATGTCATGGTAGCTTTTTATGGTGCGTAAAAGTAGAAGTGATACTAACTAAATCTACTCGGTTTTTACGTGGAAACTCCCTAAGAGTTGTGCATGTCTTCATATATATCTTTCCGAATGATAGGCAGAAAAGCGATTACCCAGTTATACACGAGCCCGTGAGTGTTCTGATTCCCGTGAAGATAGTGTGTTAAGACACTGCAGTGATCCAGATTCGGGACTTGCAGTTGTTTTCTACTTGAAGTTGTGTATAAACATACTAAAAAAAATGTGTATTCTAGAGTTCATAATGTTAATGATTATCAATCAAGACACAAGAAGGTGAACGGGAAGCAGAGTCTAAGATCGAAGAGTAATTACTACTTAATCAGACACTACAGGTCGAGGTCAATTCGGGGTGACTTGGGGAAAGCCAAATATGCCTTGAGAATAGATAGGAGGCATCATAATCTCTGAGTTGTTGCCCACTTAAGTTTTGAGCTTAATTGAACCTAATCCGTATCACAGAAACAATGAAAACCATTTTAAGTATATTACCTGCTTACAACCTGTTTCTTTATGTCATAATACAGCTGAACACGGATCTGTGTGCCAGTCACGTAATTATTATGATTCCTGTTCGGATCTTTTCTAAAACATGGTAGTCCCTGTCAAGACTGAAATTTGATCCCGTGAACTTTATTTTTAAAATTTTTTTTACTTATGTAGTTGTATGATTTTATACCTGGTTACTTGGTTTTGATCGTATCATTTAACACTTTGAAGGTTGTTTTAAAACTTAATTGCAAATTGTTCAAATTATGGGGTTGGTTTTGAAATATTTTAATATCATCGAAGTTGTGCATAACTTCGCCTGCAAAGCGAAGTTATCCATAACTTCGCCTGTATAATTTTGACCCTATATAAAGGAAATTAAAAGGTCAGACTGTTCATTATTTCAAAAACACCAGGCGAACTTATCTTTCAAAACCTAAGCGAACTTATCGATCTTCATCATCTGTGTTATTTTTCCTTCGATTCTAATCAGATTAAAGGTTTGTAGTGTCCGTATATCGTATAATCTGTGTCATGTGTGTTAATCAGAGGTCGTATTGACCCGATTCGAGAACTCAAATAACCGATTTCAAACTTGTCTTTACGTGATCGTAATTAACTTGGTCGTCTAAATCTTCATAATACCATGTGTCTAACTGACCGCAAGCTCAAAATTGACCGATTCACGTCGTTCGAAAAACTGATCTGTCGCCGTTTCATATTTGGCGAAGTTACAGTTTAGGCGAAGTTATCCGTAACTTCGCCTGAGGTTTAACTTCGCCTTATAATTAATTGTGTAACAGTACTTTAGCGATGTTGTGGTTAGGGGAAGTTATCATTAACTTCGCTTGGACCTTTTTACTTAACAGTTAACAGACGAAGTTAAAGTTGAGGCGAAGTTGTTCCCAACTTCGCCCTACCTTTAACTTCGCCTGTACAGAATAGATCACAACTTCGCTCATGGTAACAGGCGAACTTGTGATTTGCTTTGACGTTTATCTAACTTAGTCTGTTTGATGCAGATATGGCTGCTGTAGGTGGTGCAGGCGGAGATGACGGTGGTGATAACCAGAGACAGTTCTTCCCGGGTCATAACATGTACATAACATTAGACCCGGAGGCGAGCGGAGTTGATGATTTTCGCGAAATCATCACGTTTCTGTTACGCTCGCGGATATTCCACGCGATTACAACAACTCTGCTGATATCCTTGCCCAACATTGAGGATTTTTGGCAGACCGTGGAATATGACTGTAGAGTCGAACTCCCGGTGATGCGCGCAACAGTAAACAATCAGATTGTTCAGTTCTCTTCTGAACAAATCCGGGCGGCTTTACAGTTTGGAAATGAGACAAGTGATGACCCGACAGAGTTTGTAGCTCCTTTCCGTGATGGAGCATTTTTGAGGATGGGATATTCTGGTCTCTTGGGAGATACGCAGAGAAGAAAAGGGTTTCTGCTTGACCAGTGGCTCTTTCTCATGCATGTCATGATTGTATGCATGTCAGGGAGAAAGGCGGGCACTGATGGCATGGGCGCGACCATGCAGTCAGCGATGACTGCTCTGACTTACAACAAGCGATATAGCTTTAGTCAGATGGTCTTTTATGAGAACGATCGTCAAAGAAGAGCGATGGCGCGTGAGCGATTTATCATGTATCCAAGATTTCTTCAAATGATCTTGAATCATGTTGCTCCAACGCTTCCTCAGCGCCGTCCGATCCGATACGTTGAAAGTGTGAATAAACGGATCTTCGCCCAATGTAGATCCTCCAGTGCGAGGAGCAAACCTGAGCTCCGTCCTCGCCACACTCCACTTTTTGGGTACTTAATCAACCCAGGGTATGTGCCTGCTCATGGCGATGAGTTTCGGGACCCGGCACCACAACAGGCAAGAGCACCTCAAGCTATATCTGCTGCTCATGTTGTGTCACCGGAGGAGAACGTGGACCTTGATGCAGAATTTGGTGGTCAAGGCTTCTTTGATATGGATCGGGTTGATCCAGAGGAGAATGTACAGGTTCCAGTTGAACGTGCTTCGGGTGTGAATGTTACTAGGACAGCTGCTACGGTGGCTGGTTCTGATGAGGCAAGAAGGATGTTGGTAACACATGAACGGACACATGGGAAGAGAAAGAGAACTGATGATGACAGCGAGACAGATTACGAGGAGGAGGTACAACAGTTAATACGGAGGTCAAGAAGGGAACGGATAGGTGCAGGATCGGGAGCCGGTGAGAGCTCTAGGGTGGTACGTTTCACTCCACCAGCACTATCCGGTATGACAATGGTTCCCTCATCATTACAGGGTACAAGGCCAAGCGCTACGGTTGTTCCCGTGGTGGCTACCTCATCTACATTTGGCTTCCCACCCACTACTTTCCAACTTTCGGCTCCTGAGATCGTTTCGTTGCCGCCTCCGACTGTTACTCCAACGGAGGTCGTGGCACAATTTATCGAGTCGACTGTTGTGGCCACTGCAGGGTTATCGGTGACGATACCACCTGCGGTTACGTCTATTTCTACTTCTGAGGTCCCGGTGACATCGGAAATCCCTCCTCAGTACACTCAAGATATATCACATATGAGGTTCGATTTCGATGCAACCTTATCAGACTCAGAATGAATAGCAGCACTTGAACGAGTCGTGGCAGAACAATCCAGGGTAAATCTTATCCAGACCCAGGCTATTCAACGCCTAGTTGCAGAGAATCAGATGCAGTCGTCCCTGCTGGTAGAACATGAAAAAATCATAGATGCTCTGAAGGAGTTCTTGGCATCTCAGGGGGGAGACGAGCTGTAAAGGCGATGAGTTGAGGACCAAGAGGAGAAATGATCGAGACGATAATCCCAATGCGTCGAAAGATGCAGGTGGTGAGTTGCCAAGAACTGACTAAGCTCTTGGGACTTCCACAACTCAAGGGGAGTCGACAACTGCAGCTGGTGGTGATGATGTGGTGGTAGTGGACGTAGAGGAGATAGATGATGAGTTGGTTGGTGATGATGATGTACTACCGAGTGATGTGATTGAGAAGATTGGAGAAGAGATTGTGATTGATGATGAGATAGAAGAGGGAGAGATAGTTCAGGAGAATGTAGAGCATGACATTCCAGATGTTGAGAAAGCAGATATGAGTAAAGAGATGGCAAGTGATGAGACTGAATGGGAAGAGCAGCCTAGATGGAAAGAAGGCTATGCTCAGTGGTTCGTCAAAACGAAGAAACCGACGGTCCCTACAATGTTTAAGAAGAGTTACAACATTAAAGGCTATGCTGAAGCGAAGAAAGGGATTATTTGCTGGATATATGATGAGCAGTTGAGGCACTTCGTGATTAAAAGGTATGACGGTGTTCAGTACTTTAAAAGGATGTTGAGATCGTTGAATACACTGCCAGAATGTGAAGTGAAAGACTTAGCCAGATTGGGGTTGATTAACCGAAGTGATGATAGTATGGCTAGAGTCATTGGGAAGATTGTGTGGAAAGAGAGTATAAAAGAGAAGAAATTTGAGCTGCTGAAACCACAAAAGGGAAAACTTGTTGAAGACAAGGATAGAGGTTTAAGGGCTGATGGAAAACCTTGGATGATTATGAAGTATAAACCAATCCGGTGTTTGAAAGAAGTACCGATGAAACTAATGCCCAAGGATGTGCTTAAAGACCTAAAGTGGTGGTATGTAGATTGTGAGACAGCTGAGGCAGTGATGGAAGACGAGGATGAACAAGAGGTGCTAAGAGTTTATGATCCGATGCACTTGGTAAACTTATCGCAAGCTGATTTGCAGGTGTTGAATGATAAGAAGATATTTTATATTCCTGCTTGGAAAAACGAAGCGAGGAAATATCAAAGAGTTGTCTCGGTTTGTGTTCGAGAAGGAGTGCATGCTTGAAGATACAAGATTGAAGATTACAAGACACGTGTTTGAAGCTAAAGAGATGAAGCTACTGCCAAGGGGGAGTCTGTTGGTGCATGATGTCAGTAGTTCAGTGTCAAGTGTCTGTAATCGTGTTAGTTAGATTTGTGTTTGTATGTAAGCGAAGTTGCTAACAAGTTCGCTGATATGGGCGAACTTGTTAGACAAGCGAAGTAAGGGACAACTTCGCCTGAACATGCCAGGCGAAGTTGTCGTGTCTATATAAGCTGATTGTTTACGGATTATCGATTAAGAGAGAGATTCAGTATTCGAGTCAGAGAGTATTCGAGAGATAGAGTCTGTATTAGTGATCTTGTCATCACGTGTTTAAGGTTGCAATACAAACGTGTTTGTGTCTATTGTAACGTGTTTAATCGTATTGTCTTCTACGCTCGTAACGTCTTACGTAGGGATTCCGCACCTACGTAGAACGCGATATCTCGTGTAGATCCGGTTGGGATCCGCCAGGCGAAGTTTTAGCCAGGCGAAGTTATAGCCAGGCGAAGTTATGGACAGGCGAAGTTGACTTTAGGCGAAGTTAACGAGAAAAAAAAAAAAAAAAAAGAGTGTTTTGGAGTTTTCGTCTGTATGGACAGGTGTACGCGATTATTGTGAGACCGAAGACGTTGTTCCGTCAACGAGTGAAACTTGTTATCTCTTGGTCTTACGTGTGAACAAATACGTGTCAACTCTGGATATGGAGTTGAGGTTGTGAATGGGATATTGATTGAAACTAGATATTGACACATATTTGGGTGTTTGTGGGCAAATGAAATAGTTGTTGTTCGAGGTTGACCAACTGAAAAAGTCAAATTGAACTGAAGGTTTTCGTCATTACTGGATTGCGGTCAGAGCATATTATTTATGTTATTTTCAAGGCGTTCGAGAATTGGATCCTGAAACGTGATGCTTATTTATTAAAGTGAAAATTCTGGAACAAGTTGGATTTAATCGGGAATTAAAGTGTTTATGTTCTTGATCGTTATCCCTGGTGATTGAAGATGCTTCGGATTAATTTATGGTCATGTGTGTTAGATTCTGTCAAGGTGGTTTTGTGATGAAATTGATCACTTGATGTTGAGTAGTTAAAGATTAAACCTTATCGTATGCCGACGTGTTGGTGAAGTTGTGGAGGGAGCCCAAATTCACGTGTTGGTGAAGATAGAAGAACTTCACGTGTTGTGAAGTCAGAAGGACTCACGTGATTGGTTGAGATGATCAATTAGGCACGGGGATGCATGCATTTCAAAGACCTCAATCTATATAGTCAGAGAAGCTTACACTGAAGGGGAGATCGGATATGGAAGACGCTGGGTGATTGGTAGATTTCTGAAGCTACAAGACAGTTTCAGACACGGCTGGTTGAAGAGCAAACAGAAGATCATCAGTTAAGAGGGAGTCTGTTGGTGCATGTTTTGTAAAAGATGATCTTTTGTGTTTGTTAGAATTGAGAGCAACGGTCAAAGGGGAGTCTGTTGGTGCATGTTTTGTGACCGTCGCTATGCAATTCTGTTCAGCGTTGTGGAAGTACGAAGTTAGAGCAACTTCGCCATAGGCGAAGTTGTAACAACTTCGCCATAGGCGAAGTTAGAACAACTTCGCCATAGGCGAAGTTGTAACAATTTCGCCTACAGGCCCAAGCCCAAGCCCGTGAAGTTGTGATTATATATATCGGCTGTGTCTTGTTTAGGTGGTAATCTAGAAAAAGTTAGAGTTTTGTGTTCAGTTTATTTGTCAAGAGAGAAACCGAGAGAGAGAGCCGTGTGGGACGGCCCGAGGTAGAGCTCACCTCGGGTCGGCCGTGTCATTTGTTTTCATGTTTGGTTTGTAAGTGTTTCGGTTATTATGAAAAGATCTGCAGATGTGTTTATTCCATTCTTGTGTTTGTTCATGTGTTTATATGTGTGTAATCGTGTTCTTCGTCTTCTACACCAATAAACGAGTCTAGGAGGATTCCGCACTCCTAGACATCGTGCGGATCTCGTATCGATCGGCGACGCCCCGCGGGGCGGGGGACTTACATATTTTCGCACATCAAGTTTTTGGCGCCGTTGCCGGGGACACGGTTTGAGGCGTATTGAGAACGACCCGAGTTAGGATTTGCCTATTGTATTTTCGTATATTTAGATTAGATTAGTTATTTTAATTAGTTTAGGTTTAGTTTAATTTTATTTTAAGTATTTTATTCTATTTTTATCTGGTGCCCGTGATCCTTTTTCTTTTGAGTGTTCTTTAAAGGAAATATGTTCGGACGAAATGTTGGAACGCCATGGTGCAAAGTGTGTGGCGGAGATCACTGGGTACATGATGCTTATGAGCGAAGAAGGATAGAAACCGAGGCACAAAAGGCTGACTTCGAATCACTTTGGGTGGAACCTCCATACCGTTTCGCATATGATCCGATGGGGAACTTCTTAGGGTATAGAGATTCATTGGGAAATATATTAGAGCCCAACCCGGAATTGGAGGCAATAATGGACGATGTACTGCATGCTATTGTGAATGACTCGGCATATGTTCCACCTCCGAGTCAAACGCTTATCGAACCCCTAAGTGAGATTGAGGATTCAAGAGTAGGGGAAGAGATAGAGGAGGAGCATTTGTACTCATGTGATGAAGAAGGTGAGAATCCACCCGGCCATGAAACAGATCCACTTGATGCATCACACCTGTCTTGTGAGAATGATATGATTGAGGATTTAGAAGGAGAACACCAAAAGTCTGAACTGATTAAAGAGGCGAATGTGGTTGTCTTGGATATTGGGGGTTGTCATGAAGAGCTTGTGGAGGGTACCTCTATGGAAGTAGATGATGTGCTATTTGACCCGGGTGGTGACATTGAAGGAATAGAAAGATTAATTCTCAGAGAGACACCACAGAAGAGGGAACGTGTATACTTGGATCAAACGAACTTGAAGGTGAGGATTAGACATACGAAACAACATAAAAAGTTGACACACAGCAAAGATGACATCCTCCTTCATTACACGACTCGTATAAAGTTTTGTCCGGGTAAGTATAAGTCTTGGTGGTCCGACCCGTTTCAGTTTTTCAATATATCTTTAAATTTTTCTGGTGAGGTTTTCCCAACTAATAGTAAACGAATAAAACGAAACGGGTCAAGTGGGAAACGGATAAAGGAGAAACCACCTGATTGAAATTGAGATTTGGGGTCAGGCTAAGGACCCGTTAATCTAAGCGCTCTCTGGAGGCAGTCCGAGATTTAGAGTTTTGTTTCTTTTATTTTTGTTAATTAAAAATTTAAAAAATCATAAAAATCAAAATAAAAAAAATTAAAAAAAATACAAAAACACAAAAATATGTTTATTTTTTATGTTTTTGTTTTTTGTTTTGTACGCCGCTACATGCGAGCGAGTTTGAGTTTTTACAGGTATTATTATGCGCATGGTAGCTCTGATGGCGTTTTGGAACTGGTTCACCCGAGGTTGCGGCCGCGAATGAAATGCTATACGGTCGTTCGTTCGAATCATACACAGCTGATGAAGAATCTGCATCTAAACCAGGGGAGTAACCCGTTCTCTATTTTAATTTCTGTTCTTTCAAGTTTTAATTTTATGCTTTACGTTTAATTTTTATTTTATTTCTTTTCCTTGTTCTCATCGAGGACGATTTCGTTCTAAGTGTGGGGATGGGAATTTATTTTACTTAGTTGTAGAAAAAAATATAATAATAATAAAAAAAAATTAAAAAATAAGAAGTTTTCACTTGTTTTTCGTTTTCGTAAGTTGTAGAAAAAAAATGTCCCTTGTTTTTAGCTTCTGTTGCATTAAAGTGGGAGATAATGATATTTATCGGAAATAGGTTTTCCAAACTACTAATAATATGAGATAAATAAAAGAAAACGCACTTAACTTTGGATGTGTCGGTAGGCTCAGCCTTGAAAATGAAAGGGCAAATTTGATAAAACGGTTAAACGGAAATCTTTTGTGGGTAAAGCGTTTTGTCCGTGGAAAATAAGCAATGAAAGGTCGGGCCATACTCAAGCCTCAAATTTTGGTATGAAAAAGTGGAAATATCATGATTTTAAAAACATTTGAATACGTTATCATATGATGCTTGGGTAGGTTTAACGTTAGAGTATGCCGTGTAGCCTGTGATATAAATCTTAAACTGCTAGTTTAGTGTTTTACACCTCATTGGCGTATGGTTTTATAACCTTAAATCTTGTATTGATGGGATGCTTCGGGTCCAGAGACCATGGGTCTGTATGCAATCTAGTCATCTGGGTATTCACAATTCCTAAGTGGGGTTGTGGATATTTAAAATAAAGCCAAAGAGCAAACCCTTATAAGTCTATAAACATGATCACAAAAAGTACAAAAGTACAAATACACTACAGACTTGATCATCCACGATGTTAGCCACGTGGGGTCCCCTTGCTCGCGTCTCATTACCATTAAGAAACGGACCACAAGGGACACGCTACATATAAGCTATACAGATGAAATTTTGCATACACACCTATGGTGATGGATTTGGGGTATTGCTTGATAACGGGGGTATGTCATGTTGTGGGGAACACTAGCTATAAATTAATTGAACCTTAATCGTATCTAATGGCTGCTTGGTAGACTTTGATGCTTAAGTTTAGGTGGATAAAAAATACCCTTGATCGTCTTAACTATTCATAAAAAATTAGAGTAACAAAAGTTTTAAATCTGCTAACTTTGAGGTTTAAGTCAAGTTGGGGTGGCCTGGTCCGGTAAAAGCTGAAAATAAGCGGGTATTAATTGTGTAAACCACTGAGTAATATCATTGTCAGATCTTATTTGTCCCGGTAAAGATTAAGGCATGGGTTTAAGTGGACAACAATATCGGTTATCGCGGTTTTTGCATTTTTCTGAGCTTTAAATATTAACCTATATGTTTGTAAGACTGTATTTTCTGATTCTGATCCAACTGCATTAGACTTTTTCAGGGACGAAAAAGACTTAAGTGTGGGGATGTTTGATGTGTCGTAAAACACACTTACTTTCCTTATCGTTTTATCATGATTTAATTGCTTTTTAGTTTAGTTACTAACAGGTTTAGCTTGTTTTTGCTTAATTTTACAAAGATGGATGTTCACTTGTAGGTTATGACTTTTAATGAATAAAAGTGGCAAGTTTGAAGACTCTAGAGGCTTATTTGAGCAACTTTGAAGACTACAACTCAAGGCCCGACCCAAGCCCACAAGTTAGAAGCCTTACATGCATAATATATTAATTAAACAAAAGAAAAAAGAACCCTAACAGCCCCTAAATCCCAAAATCAGCCATAACTCCAGCAACAAACCCGAAAATAAAAAACCCTAACCCCTTCATCAAGTTCCGATCGGAACTGCAGCAGCCAAAGAAGAAGAAAAAAGGAAAGCTAGGCGGCGGCTGTGGTGGCTGTGGCGGCTGGAGAGGAAGAGGAACATCAAGAGGCATCTTGTGCAGCTGTTAGGCATCTTATACATCATAAATTTCAGCCATAAACCCTAAGTAATTGTCCTTAAACTTTGGTTATTGTTCAAGAACCCTAACTTTGTTGAATCGGTCTTTTGCTTTGGATTGTTTTGCAAGTGATTGATAGTTTGACTTGTGATTGATTGTGTTTGAATCTTGAATGAATTTGATCATGTTTAAGTTGATGTTTGTGATGTTTTTCTTAAGTATACATGGCTGTCCAAAATCTATGAGTAGCTAAACTTGCTTGTTCTGCCTAGGATAGATGATTGTTGAGTAGTTTAGACTTGTATAATGGATTGTTAATGTTCAAGACTTGAATTATTGATGTAAAGTTTAACAAAACCATAAATTACATTGTGTGTGATGGCTGTGTTTTATGTTTTATTACTTATAATCCTCTTGCATTAGTTGATTGAACTAGTTTTGATTAATTGATTGCTTGTTAGACTCTTAACTTGGTGTTTAGGGTTTATTTGCGGGGTGTACAACCGTATGGATAAGTGGGTAATATAAATCATATAAAATCAGTTAAAATACACCTTCTTTGAGACCGAGAGGTGATAAGAAGTAATATTGTCTCGTTGCTTTTACTTGTTAGAATTAAGACCGCGCGAGAGCGGGTTTTTGTCTTGTCGAGTTTGAGTGTTTATGTGCAATTAGTTGGTTTAATTTGGGTTAAGTTAAATTGTTCCTCTATCCTTGGTGACATAGTATTTGTCTCCATTAGGATAGTGTGTCGATGAGACCGAGAGGAGAGTCGACATTTGAACACGTTAATAATTGTTTTTCCGGTTTATTCTTTAAAATCAACTAAGTTAAGTTAGAGATTGTTAGAGAGACTGAGAGGTAATTTGACTTTCTTAAACCAGTTTTAGTTGTGTCATCTTTCATAACCGGCGTCATGAATATTTTCAATCCGTTGTCTTGTTATTTCTGTCAACATGATTCATTCCTAGGTAGACGTCTTTATATATTGAATTTAAACCAAAGTTTTCTAAAAGTGTTTCGTCAAAAGTTTTCATTTAATTAAGTTAAGTAGTTAAATTAAAATCTAAAAAAATAAATTAAATATTTTGGTGAGTCTTGGTTAGAGTTTAGTAATTATAAACGTTTTCACGTGTCTTCGAGTTCGATATCCGGACTTTCCTCATCTTTGCTATACGCGACCGGTACACTTGCCGTTTGTGTGAACTATGATAGATTGTTTGGTTTTTAAAGCTTAGTTGCGACTTGTGTTTTATTTACATATATATTTTCGCACATCACCTATATGGTGACTGGCTTGGGCTACTTCGCGATACGCGAAGGGTTCCCAGGAGGCCATCGTGTATCGCGAAGGGTCTCCAGATTTTGCCTATAAATAGCAAGTCCGGGATCTCACAAACCACATCCCAAATTCAGTTTATAACTCTCTCTCTAACATCTCTCTAAGTTCCAACAATCATATACTCGACCCACCTCGATAAGCGTGCCCCGATTTCATCGTTTTCCGTGTCAACGTTTCCTTGAAGTTCGTGTCACCTTCCATCGATGTACCCACCAAGAAGAAGTTTGTTACCTTCCAACACCATGTTGATTAGTCTCGAAAGGCGTACCGACGTGTGGTGAAGTTTTGGTGTTCATCGTTTGGCGTGCTAAAAGAAAGGTGACGAAAAGAAAGATCGATCGAAAAGAAAAAGAATGTGAAGCGGCGTTGGAGTGTTGCTCGAATAATTAGGGTTTCTATAAGCCAACAAAGGTAGGCATAACACCAATGAAAATAATAATAAAATATTATAAAGGCTTAACCATTAAGTCGAGGTTATACTCGATACCTCGATAAAATGAAAGAAAACATAACAAAGAAAGAATAAAAGATAGAATTATAAATATGTATATATGTGTGAAAGTATATATGTATATAAATTCTTTGTTATAAATATTATTAAGCAATAAATAACTATTCTTAAATAATAAAGAAAAGAATACGTTTCTTAGAGAAGAAGAAACGTCGGGTTTTATAAATAAACTAAAAGTTTATAAACTACTTTTAAAATTAAAGGTTTTAAAGTATAAAAATTTTTGAACTAAAGATTCATCGAGGTAAAGATTATAAAATAAGACTAAAGGTCTTAAGCCGGATTGTATATCCGACTAACAAATAGTTATACTCGTACTATAGGTACGAGATAGCAAGGAAAAGACCCTCGGACGGTGTTTGAAGCCGATCCCAAAGTGAAAAGGTGAATACGCCCCCAAACTTTACAAACGATTCAAACATGTTATATGAAATGATTTACAAGGGACTATGTGTTCCTAAAACCGTTATAAATAAGAGTATAAGCCTAGCCCTCAAGCTGTAGTATACGTTTGTCTGGATCCTTATATATGTGGTAGTACGCGGTGGGCACACTGCACCACCCCTGGTTGTAGCACGCTTTCCTCGAGGAAGCACGACCATGTGTATACATACGGGTACCTAACTAAGTCGAACGCTACGGAGTTTGCTGTGGTATTTAGTGTAGAGACTCGAATTTATAATCGTATTGTTTTAAATTTGTTATTCCTAAGACACGATGGGCCGAGGCAGGCGTAGTCTCGAGGGGTAATAAAGTAAAAGAAAATATTTTAGCGTCAGCGTATTCACCAGCATTCGTTGCTGACATATTTTATTTACATTTTGCAGGTGTTCACCAGCATTCGTTGCTGACGTATTTTATTTACATTTTGCAGGTGATCAAAATTAGTGCTTGATGAACGAAGAAGCTCAAGACATCCGATGGCTCGGATCTTTTTGTATAAACTTTATAATTATTAAAATGGTGGTTTGCAAATAACAAGTAATGCTTTTGGTATAATTTAAACGGGTATTTTATAATCCCGTCTTTTGTAAAAGTAAATATTAGAAATCTACAAGTTTTATAAGACTTCCGCATTAAACCGTAACTCTGATTTATTTACAATTGTGGTACCAACTGTTGGTCATACTCCTAGGCCTTAGATGGGGGGTGTGACAGGTTGGTATCAGAGCCATCAATCTTAGCGAATTAGGTATTACAAGATAATACCTAAGCTTCGATCCAAGTATAGGAATTATTTATTTATTTGAAATAGGGATAAGATAGGCTGGTAAACCTTTTCTTTCCCTCCTCACACTAAACCACCCAAATTGTTAGATGTCATTCAAAAGCATGATGGAGAACTTTGTACGCAAGGCTAAAGAGGCTGGAATCGCCGAACCTTTTCCCGAAGATAATATGAGTGAAGGCTATTATGAAGCATTCTTCGACCAAGATGTAGAGCATGACCTAACTAAACCTGTATGCTACCCTGGAACCAAGTACTATCCAATAAATGTTCCCGATAGCCCACCGAAACAAGGAAGTGAACCACCGAGGCACTCAAGCTACCACCCACCAATAATACCCATGTACCACCCCTCTGAAGTCTCAACATGCTATCCATCAGAGATCCCCACATACCAACCATCGGAGATACCACCTTACTACCCGTCTAGCAATCCAACATATTTACCACTAAATCCTCACCCATCCTATGCTTTCCTCTCCAATCGACCAATCAAAGAAAAACCAAGGTCTCCATCATCCGATTGGATGCAATGCTACTCAGATCAACGAAGATGGCATACTGAAAGCTCTACCTTCAAAGCAGTTGACTCCCAACCTAACAACGGTGAAGGGCCATCCCCAAACCCAGGATGAGGGTGATGATGCCCTATGAAAGTTTCCAAATGCCACCAATTGTGAAGGAGACCGTTCAACAAATGGAAGAGGAACCTGAAGAAGAGGAGGAACCTGAGGAAGAAGAAGAAGATCCAGAAGAAGAATCTGAGGAAGAACCGGAAGAATAGTAACCTGATAATCCCAATGAGATATCAAAACTGAAGGAGGAATCACCCACTTCCCAAAACCCAAGCTACGGTTCTGTTGATCCCTATGTTCAATACCTCGAGAAACACAAGAACCAAGCTGCATCAAGTTTTCCACCGTTTCAAGGTACGATCCCAACGGAAGAAGAGCAAGCCAATGAGATTAGAGAACAAAACAAAGTTGTCGAAGCTTTCTCCCACTATTCATCCGACGTGACCGCCTCCCCGTATCCAGAACCAAGAAATCATTATGACATGGTGACGATGGGTTACCGCGACTCACCTCCAAGATATGGACACCCCAGTGAAATCCCGCAGTCACAAGAGGAACACTTGGATTGCGCTTTGCATGAGTCGGACGAACTAAGAAAAAAGATGACCATTGATGGGAAAAAAAAAGAAGATAGGAGAGACGCTTCTTCGAAAATACAACAAGTTGATGAAAGTTGTGAAGAAATTTATGAAGGATTGAAACGATGGTGACAAAGAGGTGTTTTTAAGAGTGAAGTTAATGTGTTAAGTTAGCTTTTGATGTTATGTGTAATAAAGGTTGTAATAGAAATAAGGATAGGTGAATATATATATCGAATAAACGATATATATAAGTATGTTGTAAAATTAATATATATATCATTTTATGATATATAAATATATATATATATATATATATATATGTATGTATAATAAATAAAAATGTATGTTTAAGAAATGAAATTTGTTAAACTTCATATTTAAAAAAAAGTTGATAAAGAAAAGATAAAATGTCTCAACAAAGTAACAACATAGAGAATGCACGAAAAGAAGCTGAAATAAGAAAAGAAAAGGGGAAAGACCCCAAGAATAAACAAGATGAACCTATTGATGGTCGGGCAAACGTCGTGCATATTATTGTATTATTTGTTTAATTTTAGTTTAAATATTATGTGAACTTTGGTACTTCAAGCGTGTTTATGTGTTTTAAGATACTTGACGTTAAGGACGCTTATCGGGGTGAATTACGGGCTTGGAACGAAGATGTAGAAGACTCATGATGATTGGCAAGCTTTCCGATGCAAAATAAATGAAGAAAATAAAGAAAATTCTATCAGACACCCTTAGCGCGGTGCTAAGAGTCCTTAGAGCTACTCTAAAGTCTCACATCAGGAAAGTAGACTTTAGCGATGCGCTAAAGTCTCACCCCTGGACTTTAGCGCCGCACTAAAGTCCTCCAGACGGGAAATTAAAACCTAACACTATTATATTGAGTTTTCAGCCCCCATTCGACCTATCCTTCATTCCTCCAACCAAGTACAAGCCCTAGGATGATTTTCCACCATCCCAAAGCCTCCGGTTCGTTCGTTCATCGCATGCTTTCATCCTCTCATCAGATAAGCGAATCCTTCGTGATGCCGATGTCAGGCTAAAACCATTGTATTCACTTTAGGCTAAGGTTTTGTGTAAACTAACTTTGATCAGATTCTATGTTTTGAATGAGTATAAACTTGATTGATTGTTTTTAATCTTGTTTTACATTATGAATTAATTGTTTAAACAGTTTATGATTTTGATTATCAAACTTTGCGTCACTTTTCTGGTTGTGTTCATCACATGTAGGGTTAGCTCTTATGTCATTGAACCATTAATCGTTAGTCATTGCTTAAAATTGGTTTTCATAATTTAAACTGGTAATTGGGTAAACAAGGGTTCAGTTTTGTCAACAATTCGGTTAGGGTATCGTTTGTCATCACAAACCCAACTGTTAGGTTTAGTAATTACTGCACAATTAATCTTATGAATCTGTGATTAGTCAGCCATCACATTACCTGAGCCTGAAGTGAATAGTTTTCTCATTATTGTTTACAAAATTTTCCAAGTAACCATATGTTCTTATAATCATCTTTATAAACTGCTTGACATCGACTGTCCTCCTAGAATAATAATTAATAGTAATGAACTTTACTTACACTTTCCACTTATTCCCTGTGGAGACGACCTTACTTACCCGTACTAGTTATAGGTATTTAAGCTTCATAAATACTTGTTTTTGATTAGAGCACGACATCTACATCAAAATGGCACCGTTGTCGGGGAGTCAACGCGCAAAGTGTTAGTTTAGCTTAGTTTTTTGTTTTTGTTTTTAATTTTTCTTCGTTGATTTTACGCGGGGTATTAGTGTTTTGTTTGTTCAGATAACCTTACAAGTTGATGCAGAAGAGATATTCCCGTGAGAAAGAGCCGCTTCAGTTTGATCCTGAAATCGAGAAAACAACAAGACAAAACCGAGCAGCTCAGAAACCCACACTAAACCAAATACCCGAAATCATAACACCAAAAGAAGAGACCATGAATAACCGAAACCGAAGAGACCCAAATGTTTACCAACCACATAACCAAGAACAACCAATTCCACAAAACCAAAATGTTAACCAAGACAGAAACCGCAATATGTTCAACCAAAGAGATGTTAACCGTACTCACAGGCGGCGGTTTAACGGGGATGAAAAATTGTCAATCAGATCTGACCCAGTGAACCGTCAAAGACACGATGATTGGACAGAATAAAGATCCAAGGTTAGTCATGCTCGTGCGCGAATGGAAAATTGGCGGATAGGGGACGACCTTGGTTTCGATTCTGAGGATGAGGAGGAGTTTAGAGAAGGACAGGGGAGTCGACATCAGTAACAAGATCCTCGTGATGACCAAGAAATTCGACAGAATCATCCAGAAAATCAATATAGAGATCGAGAACCGAGACGCCAGCAAGACCGTGAACAACGGGCACCGTATTACGAGTTTAATGATGAAGTGCCGAGAACATATTTCCCGCCACCAGTCAGAGGAGTTCAAAGTCATTTTATTCCACAAGTGGCCACAAACCCTCTATCAATCATTATCCCGGTCAGAAATGGAAGGACTTTCCGGTAAGGCAGAATAGTTTGACGGGGTTACCTACATTTCATGGGAAGGCTACAGAAGAACCATACCTACACTTGAGTGATTTCAATTCGATATGCGCACTCGTCTCAAATCAAGGATTTACTGCGGAAGAGGTAAAGATGGTAGTCTTCCAGTTTAGTTTGAAAGATGCAGCAAAACAGTGGTTTCTATCGTTGCCATCAGCTAGTATTTTCACTTGGGGAGACTTTGCACAACAGTTTTTAGACGAGTATTATACTCCACAGAGAACTACAGAGGACCGCAACAACATTCGAAACTTTCAGCAGATCACCGGTGAAACTTTTTACGAATCATTCCAAAGGTTTAAACGATTGTTGAGGACTTGTTCGCATCATGGGATTGCTTTATGGTAATTGATAAAGGCATTCCATTATAGTCTCTCAAATGATGATGTTCGTGACCTCCAAGCCACAACGAATGGATCTTTTCTTGCAAATGATGAAAACGAGGATTGGGGACATTTGGAGGGACATGCGACTAATTCAAAGAGACAAGCACAGTCGAACAGGATGTCAAAAAGGTCAGTGGTAAAAGCAGTTGAAAGTCATGGGTCAGATGATAGAGTGGATAGATTAGAAAAGAAGATGGATAGGTTGTTGGTTACAGGTGTACAAGGAGCTGGAAAGTCGGAAAAAACATATCCGGTATGTGAAGGTTGTGGTGAATTGGGACACGAGGTTGCGAGTTGTGGGGTTGTGCAAGATGAAGAAACTGAAGAAGAAGAGGTCAACTATGTGCAGGGTGAAAAGAAATACAATAATATGAGTTCAAATACTTATCATCCGGGCCTCAGGAATCATCCAAACTTCAGTTATGGAAATCCAGACACGCAACAGAACCCGAATTTTCAAGGTAGTTTTCAGAAGACAGGTTATCAGACGAACCAGAAGCAGTATGGTAATAGTTCGGGGAGCGGTAAGAGTGGGTACAATCAGAGAGATTATGGGGGTTTCAATAAGGGTTATCAAAAGAGTTATCAACATAGGCAAGGAAATTCTTCGGGTAACAAAGAGGAGTCACTTAGGGATGTGATGGAGTTATTGAAACAAATGAAGGCAGATCAGGAGACACAGAATAGAAATCAGGAGACTCAGAATAAGGCATTGAATCAGAGGTTGGAGCTTCAAGAGAAGGCAAATGCTATGAGAGATAAACAAGTGAGTCAACTAGCTGAAGAAATGGCGAGCCTAACGTGAACTCCATCCAAGTTACCGAGTGACACCTTGAAGAATCCGAGCCATCAAAGTAGTAGTTAGTCAAACTCCAAAAATGCACACGTCAGTGCCATCACAATCGAAGATAGTGTGGAGAATGACACGGTTGAAGAATTTGAAACAGGGGCCCCACTCATCTCTATTCATATTGGTGATTTCAAGACCACCAAGGCACTTGTTGATTATGGTGCGAGTGTGAGTATTCTACCGGGGAGTGTGTATAACCGGTTTGATTTTGGGCCTTTCCAAGAGGTTGACACCACCTTGGTGTTAGCTGATTTCACTCGAAGGCGGCCACGTGGTAAGCTGGTTGGTGTTGCGGTAAAGGTTGGTGATTTTTACTATCCAGAAGACTTTCTTGTTCTTGATTATGCACCAGCTGAGAAGGAAGAAGAACCACGTGTGATATTGGGGAGACCGTGTTTGGCTACTTCAAATGCTTATATTATCTGCCGAGACAGAACAGTTTGCATGACCTTCAGTAACCGTAAGTTAATTTTAAGTATATTTTCAAATTCATATGATTATTCTTTTGAAAATAAATATTCTAGGTCATGTGCTACTAATGGGTGTCTTCCTCGTACATGTGAGGATGACACCAAAAAGGAGAAAAGTGTTTTTTTTTTACAGGTCTAAGCGTGAACGAGAGAAGGAAGGGTTAAATGCAGTAGATGTAAAAAGTGGAGCAATAGTAAGCTCAACAAACAACAATAAGACGGTGATAGAAGTGGTGGTCAATAAGGAAAAGGATGGAACAAACAAGAAGAAACCACCCAAGAAGGATAATGTAAAGAAACCACCCGGATACGGGAATGAAAAAAGGAGGTTGGCATGTTTTAGGCCTAGGTGGGAAGCATTAGAGCTACCATTGTGTTAGAGAAGTGTTGGTGCATGTTTTGTAACAGATGATCTTTTATGTTTGTTAGAATTGAGAGCAACGGTCAAAGGGGAGTCTGTTGGTGCATTTTGTGACCGTCGCTATGCAATTCTGATCAGCGGAAACGATGTACGAAGTTAGGACAACTTCGCCATAGGCGAAGTTGTAACAACTTCTGCCATAGGCGAAGTTAGAACAACTTCGCCTTAGGCGAAGTTGTAACAACTTCGCCTACAGGCCCAAGCCCGTGAAGTTGTTTATATATATATATATATATGTGTGTGTGTGTGTGTGTGTGTCTTGGTTAGGTTTGTGTATCCAGAAAATTAGAGTGTGTTTTGTGTAGTTTAATTGTCTAGAGAGAAATCCAGAGGGAGAGTCGTTTGGGACGGCCCGAGGTAGAGCTCACCTCGGGTCGGCCGTCATTTGTTTTCGTGTTTGGTGTGTAACGAGTTATGATTATTATATAAAAGAATCTGCAGATGTGTTTATCCCATTCGTGTGTTTGTTCGTGTTTGTATGTGTGTAATCGTGTTCTTCGTCTTCTATACCATAAACGAGTCTAGGAGGATTCCGCACTCCTAGACCTCGTGCGGATCTCGTATCGATCGGCGACGCCCCGGGGGGACCTACAAGTGGTATCAGAGCCTTAAGCTCTTATGCTATGGTTTGAGATCTGCGTTTTGGTGTTTCTGGCACCTTTCTGATGCGTTTCTCGCCGAACAGCCGCCGCAGGCGAAGTTATGGGGTTCCTGCGAAGTTGTCGCTTAAATTTTAGGGTTTAGGCGAAGATATAAGGTTAAGCGAAGTTATTCACAACCTCGCCTACCTCACAAGTTCGCTTACCTCAGGCGAAGTTATCTGTCAGGCGAAGTTTTGGACAGGCGAAGTTATGGACGGGCGAAGTTGACTTTTAGGCGAAGTTGACTTTAGATGAAGTTAAAAAAAAAAAAGTGTTTGGAGTTTTCGTCTGTATGGCCAGGTGTACACGATTATTGTGAGACCGAAGACGTTGTTCCGTCAACGAGTGAAACTTGTTATCTCTTGGTCTTACGTGTGAACAAATACGTGTCAACTCTGGATATGGAGTTGAGGTTGTGAATGGGATATTGATTGAAACTGGATATTGACACATATTTGGGTGTTTGTGGGCAATGAAATAGTTGTTGTTCGAGGTTGACCAACTGAAGAAAGTCAAATTGAACTGAAGGTTTTCGTCATTACTGGATTGCGGTCAGAGCATATTATTTATGTTATTTTCAAGGCGTTCGAGAATTGGATCCTGAAACGTGATGCTTATTTATTAAAGTGAAAATTCTGGAACAAGTTGGATTTAATCGGGAATTAAAGTGTTATATGTTCTTGAACGTTATCCCTGGTGATTGAAGATGCTTCGGATTAATTAATGGTCATGTGTGTTAGATTCTGTCAAGGTGGTTTTGTGATGAAATTGATCACTTGATGTTGAGTAGTCGAAGATTAAACCTTATCGTATGCCAACGTGTTGGTGAAGTTAGAAGAACTTCACGTGTTGTGAAGTCAGAAGGATTCACGTGATTGGTTGAGAAGATCAATTAGGCACGGGATGCATGCATTTCAAAGACCTCAATCTATATAGTCGGAGAAGCTTACACTAAAGGGGAGATCGGATATGGAAGACGCTGGGTGATTGGTAGATTTGTGAAGCTACAAGACAGTTTCAGATACGGCTGGTTGAAAAGCAAACAGAAGATCATCAGTTAAGAGGGAGTCTGTTGGTGCATGTTTTGTAACAGATGATCTTTTATGTTTGTTAGAATTGAGAGCAACGGTCAAAGGGGAGTCTGTTGGTGCATTTTGTGACCGTCGCTATGCAATTCTGATCAGCGGAAACGATGTACGAAGTTAGGACAACTTCGCCATAGGCGAAGTTAGAACAACTTCGCCATAGGCGAAGTTGTAACAACTTCTGCCATAGGCGAAGTTAGAACAATTTCGCCTTAGGCAAAGTTGTAACAACTTCGCCTACAGGCCCAAGCCTGTGAAGTTGTTTATATATATATATGTGTGTCTTGGTTAGGTTTGTGTATCCAGAAAATTAGAGTGTGTTTTGTGTATTTCAATTGTCTAGAGAGAAATCCAGAGGGAGAGTCGTTTGGGACGGCCCGAGGTAGAGCTCACCTCGGGTCGGCCGTCATTTGTTTTCATGTTTGGTGTGTAACGAGTTATGATTATTATATAAAAGAATCTGCAGATGTGTTTATCTCATTCGTGTGTTTGTTCGTGTTTGTATGTGTGTAATCGTGTTCTTCGTCTTCTACACCATAAACGAGTCTAGGAGGATTCCGCACTCCTAGACCTCATGCGGATCTCGTATCGATCGGCGACGCCTCGGGGGGACCTACAAGAAGTAAGAAGAATGAGGTGGAGCAAGGTAAGCACTCCATTAGACCACCATAACCGCCAAATGAGGTAATGGTCCGGTTGAAGACCTTAACAAAAACTTAGCGCTGATCGAGAGGCGACCCGACCTTGTCAGGTACGTGTATATTATGTTGTATTTAAAACTTTGTGGGTGTAGTTTTCTATAAACCCTCACGAGACCTGGCTACCCGGGGGTTTAAAGGGCTTGTTGCATATGCTAAATGCAATCGTGATTCCTACGAAAGTGAGTTAGGTCTTTTAACAATTTTTCTAGTTTAACAAATTTAATTATGAAATTTATATAACTTGTCTTGGTAATTAAAACTAACGGTTTAAAAGACCTATCCTAACAGTTGTGAGAAGCGTGCTTCTACACGTGTGAGATTTTGCAAATACTGTTGAGTGAATTAAGGAGCTGGGTTTGTTGAGCGCAACCAAGAGTATATTTGAGTGGTTTTTTCTTATTAGGTGATTTTGTTTTCATAATTCTTTTTGTTTTATCAGTTTTATTGTTAAAAGTGTAATTGTATAATTGTATAATTTTTAGGACCACCACATTAAGCCCGGTTTTAAAATTTATTATAAGTCAATTTTAACCCGTCCTCGTTAATGTTCTTTTCAATGCTAAATTTTAAACATTGAGGACAATGAACCTCAAGTGTGGGGATGGGGGGAAATTAAAAAAAAAAAATTTGCCTTAGAGTGCCTTGATTGTGCGCAAAAGCCGGAATTGTAAATAGTTTATTGTTATTATTAATGCCAAGTAAAAGTCTTTGGTCATGGTCAGTTTTTAAGCTTCTCGAAAGTCTTCCCATGCAAATGTTTTTCAAAAAGAAAAATAAAATGGACCGTTTAGATGGGGATAACGAGTCATGGGGACAAGTACACATGTTTATATCATCAGCCCTATTCCTCCAGTACGTGTGTGAGTTGACCCAAATATATATAATACACATATAATACATAGCATATACACATGTCATACGAGTGCCATTATAGAGATTAACCAGTATATCCATGATATCTAGAACTTGGTTGTCTCATGTATTTTGAGATCTTAATACTACCACCTGTATGGAGAAACAGGACTGTAGAAACCCACATATAATGGCCTTTACATAAAAAAAATACAAAATAAATAAATACTCCAAACCCTACATTATCCCCTAGGAGCCAACTTTGTGCCTTTTCCCTTTCGTTTGTTTAACCCACATTACAAGCCGTGTTTGCCTTGGCCTTTATTATTTTTAACCCTGTGGATGAAATTCGGTATGTCAAGAGTTGTATATAAGTTGTTTGCCGATCATGGTACACAATGTACGTATGTCTCGATTCAATTGTTTGTATATATTGATGTTAGTATTTGTTTAAAAAAAGAAAGAAAAAAGAAAGAAAGAAAAAAAAGTTGGAAAATCAGAGAAAAGCTCAAAAAGAGTCGATGTTTGAGTTAGTGTCGTTTGTAAGTAATAGTGAGTGAGTTGTTTGTTTGTTTGAATAAATTGGGTCTCTCCACCATAAGCTACTAAATAAATCCGCTTCTACACCCTAACCTAAGCCACAGCAAAACCCTTAGTTCTATTCTCTATGCAACCGGTGGGTAATGGGTGGATATATGACTTGCTTCCAAGCTTATTACATTGTGTTTATACTTGGTATAGAAGGCAAAGAGATACTAGTACATTTTTTGCTGGTCCAGATATTAAACCGAGAGGAGAGATATTATATTATGAGGGGTATGACCATGTGTGCCTTAACCGGAAACAAAGTACACTCGTTTGGGTGGTTCCATAGTTTTAAATTGTAACATTAAATTATTTGGTGGGTTATCAACCTTGAAGTGTCAGTTCTTGGGAATTGGGTATGACCCTATACCTCACTAGTATTAATCGTGGTAATTTATGAATCATCGATCGAGGTGTATGTGTTGCATGTGAGTTTTCTTAAGGGCAAACAAAAGACAAGTGTGGGGATGTGATGGTCGGGCAAAAGTCGTGTATATTATTATATTATTTGTTTAATTTTATTTTAAATATTATGTGAACTTTGGTACTTCAAGCGTGTTTATGTGTTTCAGGATACTTGACGTTAAGGACGCTTATCCGGATGAATTACAGGCTTGGAACGAAGATATAGAAGACTCATGATGATTGGCAAGCTTTCCGATGCAAAATAAATGAAGAAAATAAAGAAAATTCTGTCAGACACCCTTAGCACGGCGCTTAGGGTCCTTAGAGCTACTCTAAATTCTCACATCAGGAAAGTAGACTTTAGCGACGCGCTAAAGTCTCACCCCTGGACTTTAGCGCCGCGCTAAAGTTCTCCACACGGGAAATTAAAACCTAGCACTATTATATTGAGTTTTCAGCCCCCATTCGACCTATCCTTCATTCCTCCAACCAAGTACAAGCCCTAGGACGATTTTCCACCATCCCAAAGCCTCTGGTTCGTTCGTTCATCGCATACTTTCATCCTCTCATCAGATAAGCAAATCCTTCGTGATGCCGATGTCAGGCTAAAACCATTGTATTCACTTTAGGCTAAGGTTTTGTGTAAACTAACTTTGATCAGATTCTATGTTTTGAATGAGTATAAACTTGATTGATTGTTTTTAATATTGTTTTACATTATGAATTAATTGTTTAAACAGTTTATGATTTTGATTATCAAACTTTGCATCACTTTTCTGGTTGTGTTCATCACATGTAGGGTTAGCTCTTATGTCATTGAACCATTAATCGTTAGTCATTGCTTAAAATTGGTTTTCATATTTTAAACTGGTAATTGGGTAAACCAGGGTTCAGTTTTGTCAACAATTCGGTTAGGTTATCGTTTATCATCACAAACCCAACTGTTAGGTTTAGTAATTACTGCGCAATTAATCTTATGAATCTGTGATTAGTCAGTCATCACATTACCTGAGCCTGAAGTGAATAGTTTTCTCATTATTGTTTACAAAATTTTCCAAGTAACCATGTGTTCTTATAATCATCTTTATAAACTGCTTGACATCGACTGTCCTCCTAGAATAATAATTAATAGTAATGAACTTTACTTACACTTTCACTTATTCCCTGTGGAGACGACCTTACTTACCCGTACTAGTTATAGGTATTTAAGCTTCATAAATACTTGTTTTTGATTAGAGCACGACATCTACATCACCTATCCATGAGAAATATATGAGTCAAATACAGAAAATGATAAAGGATGCACTTAGGGAAGAATCTATGGCTAGATCTCAATCGAAACATTCCAAACATTCTCAATCTGTTAATCTTTCCCATAAATCCGTAAAATCTCGTCCAAAACCGTCTCATGTAGAAGAATGTGTTCATGAGTCCAATGCTGAAGGTGGGGTTAGGCAAGAATTCAAGAAGTTGAAAATAAGTGGTTGTTCGGTTAAAGACTTTAAGTACTTTGGACCCAAAGAATTTCATGGTGATAAAGGAGCCATTTCGACCATGAGGTGGCTAGAAGAGATGAAGTCGATAGTGATTATAAGCAAATGTTCAGATCAAGAAAAGATTCAATACTCAGCTCAAATGTTTAAAGGTGAAACGCTAGAGTGATGGAACACGTTGATCATGAGCAAGGGACGACAAACGTTGTATAATCTCACGTGGGAAGAATTCAAGGAGATGCTGATGGCGAAGTTTTGTCCAATGCATGAAACCGATCAAATCCAAACCAAATTCCTTAATCATAAGGTCATAGGAACAAATCTTCGCTAGTATAACACCAAATTTCACGAGTACTGCCGACTCGTTCCCCAACTGGTTAACCCTGAGTCCAGCAAAGTCACACGTTATATATGGGGATTGCCGCGGGAAATCCACGACATGGTGAGGTCACACTTGCCACAAACCGCTGACTCCGCGATGGAATTGGCTGGTTATTTGATGGGCGGAATGATTTTCAATAAGGAGGAAGATAAAAAGGTCGTGTAATCTAACGACCAAAGAAGGACTGGAGGAAGCGCCCGATTCAAGGGCAAGGGCGTCAACCAAAATCGATTCAATTCAAATGCCACGCCATGCAAAACATGCAGAAGATACCACAACGGTCGATGTAACTTCGCTCCGCCTACAAAGGTTTGTGAATCATGCAACCGACCTGGCCACGCAACGGCCGACTGTTGGAAGAAAAAGATGACCTGCTACAACTGCAAGGAGATGGGTCATCGAAGTTTTGAGTGTCCGAAGAACAAACCCGCGATTGGTGGTGCGGGTGGAAGTGGCCAAAACAAGAAAGGAAACGCAAGGGTCTTCATACTCGACACGAAACAAGCTGCTGACATGCCGAAAACCATCACCGGTACGTTTCTAGTCAACGACACCTATGCTAGAGTTTTATTTGATTCGGGTGCCAATTTAAGTTTTATATATTATAAATTTTGCAGTCTATTAAACGAACCATTAACAAAATTAAATAAAACTCTAAGTGTCGAGACTGCTAGAGGCGAAATCGTTAAAATCTCCGAAGCCCTTGAAAACGGAAAAATGCTTTTTGCTAGTTATATTCTGCATATTCAATTGTTGCCTATGACTCTTGCTGGTTTTGATATTGTACTTGGTATGGATTGGTTATCCGATAACCATGCTCGTATCATTTGCAATAGCAAAACCGTCGAACTTTAAGCCCCCGATAAACGAACCATTCGAATTGAAGGGGACAAAGACGTTGGCCAAGTTAGCATAATTTCCATGATTAGGGCTAACAAATATTTAAATCAAGGATGCTTAGCATTCATGGCCTACGTCACTAAAGAATCCAAGCCAAAGGAGATAAAGGACGTACCTTTAGTCTCTAATTTTTCCGATGTCTTTCCTGATGAACTGCTTGGAATCCCTCCCGATCGCCAAGTTGAGTTTAGGATCGATCTTATTTCCGGTACTGCTCCGATCGCAAAAGCACCATATCGTCTTACTCCGACCGAAATGAAAGAATTGAAGAAACAACTCGACGAGCTACTCGAGAAAGGCTTCATTCGACCGAGTTCATCCCCATGGGGAGCACCAACCTTATTCGTCAAGAAGAAGGATGGATCTATGCTTATGTGTATCGACTATCGTGTGTTAAACAAAGTCACAATCAAGAATCGTTATCCACTCCCTCGAATCAATGATCTTTTTGACCAACTTCAAGGTGCTAGTTTCTTTTCCAAAATCGACCTTTGTTCTGGCTATCACCAACTCAAAGTTCAATCCGAAGATATTCCGAAAACCGCTTTCCAAACAAGGTATGGCCATTATGAGTTCACCATTATGCCATTCGGACTTACTAATGCGCCAGCTGCGTTCATGGACATGATGAATCGAATCTGCAAGCCTTACTTGGATAAATTTGTTATCGTATTCATCGACGACATACTTATTTATTCTAAGTCTAAGACTGATCATGAAGTCCACCTTCGAACCTTACTTGAATTACTTAGAACCGAGAAAATGTACGCCAAGTTCTCAAAATGCGAGTTCTGGTTGCACGAAGTGCAATTTCTTGGGAATGTCATAAATGTGAATGGTATTCAAGTCGACCCCGCAAAAATCGAAGCCATCTCGAAGTGGGAGATTCCAAAGTCGTCAGCCGAGATTCGAAGTTTCTTAGATTTGGTCGGCTATTATCGAAGGTTCATTGAAAATTTCTCTCGTATAGCCGTTCCTCTAATTTCTCTAACTCGTAAAAACGTCAAATATGAATGGGGATTAAAACAACGAGAGACGTTCGATTTACTCAAACAAAAACTCACCCAAGCACGTATACTGGCCTTGCCAGAAGGTACTGAGGACTTTGTTGTATTTAGTGACGCATCTCATTCCGGCTTATGATGTGTACTAATGCAACAAAAGAAAGTGATAGCCTATGCCTCTCGTCAACTCAAAGTACACGAAAAGAACTACACAACTCACGATCTAGAGTTAGGTGCCATAATCTTTGCACTTAAGATATGGAGGCACTATCTCTATGGAGTAATATTTACCGTGTACACTGATCATAAAAGCTTAAAGCATATCTTCGATCAAAAAGAACTTAACATGCGCCAACGACGATGGATGGAAACTCTCAACGACTACGACTGCGAGATCGTTACCATGAAGGCAAAGCC
>NW_027494933.1:0-36680 GCF_021521415.1 Bidens hawaiensis
TTGCTCGAACAACCAGAAATTCCTACGTGGAAATGGGAAGGTATAGCGATGGACTTTATTACCAAGTTACCTTTGACAGCAAGCAAACATGATAGCATCTGGGTAATAGTGGATCGATTGACTAAATCTGCTCACTTTCTGCCCATTCGTGAAAACTACCGTGTTGAGCATCTCGCGCAGCTTTATGTCAAGGAAATCGTCTGCCGCCATGGTACTCCTTTGAGCATCATATCCGATCGCGATGGCCGTTTTATATCTCGCTTTTGGAAATCTCTCCAATCTGCGCTAGGAACTCGCTTGGACATGAGTACTGCATATCATCCTCAGACTGACGGACAGTCTGAGCGAACTATTCAAACTCTTGAGGATATGCTCCGATCTTGTGTTCTTGATTTTGGAGGTAATTGGGATTCACACCTGCCTTTGATCGAGTTCTCTTATAATAACAGCTATCATTCCAGTATCGGTATGGCCCCATTTGAAGCACTTTACGGTCGTAAGTGCCGCTCCCCCGATTTGTTGGAGCGAAGTGGGTGAAACTCAAATCACAGGACCCGAACTTGTTCAAGAGACAACCGATAAAATCGCCAAGATCCGTGATCATTTGCTGACTGCCAGAAGCCGACAGAAGAGTTACGCAGATCGTAGGCGAAAGCCTCTCGAATTTCAAGTTGGTGATCTTGTTCTCCTCAAAGTGTCGCCTTGGAAAGGTGTTGTCCGCTTTGGGAAGAAGGGTAAGCTTGCTCCTCGTTATGTTGGTCCATTCAAGATTCTCGCGCGTGTGGGAAAAGTTGCCTACAGACTTGACCTGCCGCTCGCGCTCAGTAATGTGCATCCAACGTTCCATGTTTCCAATCTCAAGAAGTGTCTAGCTGACGAGAACCTTCACATTCCACTTGATGAAGTTCAAGTTGATGAATCCATGCATTTCATTGAGAAGCCTGTTGAGATTATGGATCGCGAGGTTAAGCAAACCAAGCGCAGTCGTATCCCTATCGTGAAAGTTCGCTGGGAGTCCAAGCGCGGAGCCGAGTTTACATGGGAAAGGGAAGATCAAATGAAGATCAAGTACCCGCACCTGTTCTCTGCGCAACCTACTTCGAGATAAATTTCGGGACGAAATTTCTTAAAGTAGGGAGACTGTGACATCTGCCCCGATCCGACCCGACCCAGGTACCCGTTTCTCTGACCCGATCTCTTTCTTTTATGATTTAATATTTATTTATTTATACTTATACTTTATTTTTAATAATAATAATATATTTTCCTTCCCACCCCCTTTCTCTCTCTTTTTCTTTCCGCCGTCCCGTCCCTCTCCTTCTCTCTTTCCGCCTTGTTTCCCTCTTTTTCTTCTAACTCTTTGCTTGTCCTTTGTTCCTTCCCGCCTAAGGATGTCTGCGCAGCTCCACGCGCCAGACCCCTTACAAGAAATCCTGCGTGAAGACCATCTGTTCCTGCGATACGCGAGACGAATGCTTCCCGCGACGCGTTAAGGATTTGTAGTTCCCCCGACGCGCGAAGAATTATAGTTCTTCCCGCGGCGCGCTAGGAATCTTAGTTCCTCCCGCGGCGCGCTAAGAAATGTGGTTCTTCCCGCAGTGCGCATGGAAATGAAGTTCTTTCCGCGACGCGTTAAGGTTGTTTTTGTCTACCTTCGCGCTCGCGCTCTCTTGACCTTCTGTGTTTGCCTTCGCGCCTCAGCCTTCCCGCGCTTAACCCTTGTATCTTCTGTTTATTCTAGCCGTTTGCTTTTGTAAATGTCTTTTCTTTTGAGCTGTTGACCTAATCTGCTTTATGTCTGAATAGTTACTTTCGGCGCAGCATGCGTACCAACCCCATTGGTTGGCAGAAAAAGTGACTGACATTATCTTTTGAGATCTGCTTTTGCCATGCTTGACCAGTACCTTTATCTGACCTGCCCATGCCGGTTACTGTTCCCTGTCAGCTTTATCTTGCCCCCTGCAGCTGCCATATCTTTTGATATCTTTTGCTTTTGGATTCTTATGCTTTTTGATATCTTTTGCTTTTTGAGATCTTTTCCCCTTTTCTAGGATTGTGTTCCCTAGGGTTTCTCTATAAATAATAGCATTATTTTTCCTAACACATCACACACAAACACTTAATCTCTCCTGTTCTCTTGCTCCTTGCTCTCTGCCGTCTTCCTCTCTGCCTCCGTCGTCCTTCCTGTTCTTCCTGCTTTTCCGGTAATATATATTATAATTTACTTATTAATGATGCTAACTTATAATCAAGACTTAAAACAAATCATTAAAACAATAATCTTATTTATAGGTTAACTTGTGCTTGTTTAAAGTTGGTTCTTGCTTTATCTATCACCGCATCGTTTATCATGTGAGTTATCTCGTATCTAATCCCTTTTTATTTTTAAATGCTTTGGGATGTTCATGTGTTCATACAAAACTTGAGTCTTAAACTTGTTTATGAACTTTAGTCGCGCAGTATCCCATGTGTTGAGGACGTTTACTTGGCTGTTTATTTGTATGTGTGTATCATTAACCGCTTTGTTCGGCCTATTCCGCAGTTCCGTTGGTACCATTAGTTGAACACGGGAGACCTATCGTTTACGGTTTTCTTTGTTTACACTTGCACAGATGTTTTCTCGTTTTTATGCTCAATTGGGAGCATGGATTGAACTATGATCTATGAACTATCTTAGGCTTGATCACAATCTGATTACACCCTTGTTAAACTCTAGACATACACGTGTTGCGCGCAGATTTACTGTGATTATCTATGATTATCTATTAAACTTGATTTCTCACCAACACGCAAGTGTTTGACGTTTATTTTAACACATGTTCAGGTTTGCAGTAGCTGTTTTGGAGCTTGTGGACACGTAGGATGTTTTTACTTTTGGACCTAGAATTAAAATGTATTAAGTCAAGTTAATGTTGTTTGAATGTTATAATTTATAATATATTTATGTTTGATTTATGTTCTTTATTTTCCCCGCTGCGCGTGCGCGATAAAATGTGTATTAATAAATATTGACACCAATAGTGTCGCGAGTAATGAAGCAATATGTGGCGCCCCGATGTATAATCCGCCTTTGGTCGGGGTGTTACAATACATCCAAAATATGCCAATCTGAACCCTAAGTCCTAACCAAGCACCTTCAAATGAACGATTGAAAGAATCATGGAGACTCGATTCTACATCCGTGAAGCCCTCCATCAAGCAGAAGTTGAAGGATTCTATGGTAAGTTCAACTTTCTAGGGTTTACGATATCAATGTTCCAGTCCTATTTAGCTTAAATTATGGTAGTTACTGACTTATTATTGTTACTTTTGTGGAGATGATAACAATCACCAACCTACAAATGAAGGTAATGGTGGGGGAGATGATTATAGTGGAGATGATAACACTGGATATGATAATAATGGAGATGATAGCAGTGAATTTGATAACTGTTATGGGGGAGATGAGTCGGGTGGGGATGATGAGGAAGATTCTCATGATGAGGGGGATGATGCTACTGATGAGGAAGATAGTGATTTCAGGTTAGAAGATGGTGACATAACAAATGATGTAGAAGTAGATTGAGGGATGTTAGATTGCATACTGATATTGATGTTGATCACCAAGGTACCATTGGTGGTTTAGACAGTTTGGAAATGGAAATGGAAGAAGTAATGTTGGATAATGATAAATTTTATGGAGAAGAAGCAAACAAGAGAGACATAGATTCCCTTTTCAATAAGGGTCAAGTGTTTGGTACAAAAGAAGAGGTGAAGAAAATTATTAGATCACATGTTGTTGAAACAAGAAGACAAATTAGGATTCGAAAAGATGATCTTATAAGGGTTCGGGCAATGTGTGAAAGTGATATGGAAGATGGGTCCCATTTGAAAAAAAATTTGGGGGTTGGATCTAGTAGTTGTGAGAAAGATAAAGGATCAACAGAGAAACATGTTGCGGGACTTGTGAATAAATGCCCTTGGGTTCTGTTGCTTTCTTACAAAACAAAACAAGATCTTGGAAAATAACCAAGTTGGTGACGGACCATAAATGTCTTTAAACAAGGCAAATTTATGCTTGCACAGTTAGCTTCTTATCTCATCACTTAATTGAGGAACTACAAGATAACCCCAAAATGCCAGTTAAAGCTATCAAAGAAAAGTTCCAGAAGAAGTATGAGGTTGGTGTTTCTGACATGAAAGCATATAAGGCAAAGACTATGGCCAAGGAACAGATCAATGGAAATTTCAGATCTCAATATGGGCTGCTTATGGAATACGTTGAAGAGTTGAAGAATACTTATTCAGGTACAACAGTTCACCTTAAAGTAAAAACGTGCACCGACCCCACATCTAAGACAAGAACTTTTAAAAGAATCTATGTATGCTTGGGGCCTTTGAAAAAATGTTTTAAAGGATCACCGTGTCTTTTTGTTTATCATTGTGTTTTGTGTTTATTTTCGTCATTGATTGTGTCTTTTTTCTTGATATTGGGTTATATTATTTAACATTGTGTTATATTTTGCGATCTATTGTGTCTTTTTTTGTTTATTATTGTGTTGTTTGTTAATTTTCGGCATTATGCCTTTTTCCTTAGCATTTTTTTTGGGAACGGGAATGACGGGGGAAACATTTTGGTTTTTTAATTTTTTATTTATATATTGAATTAAGATTTTTTTATTACTTATTTTGAATTTTTTTTGAGTGATTTTTTATGTAGACACAAATTCTTCTCACAATTTTTATTTTTGTCCCCGTTTACATTTTAACTTTACCCTTCAGCTGTAATAATATAATATGTAACGTTTCTACATGTTTTATTATGTAACCCAAAAATTATAAAAGTAACAAAGTAATATATTTTATAATAATTATATTAATGCATTTTGCGAACAATTAATGAGTAATACTAGGATAAAAAAATGCACCGATCACTGGCTCACAAGCCAAAGGAGCCTATTAGAATTTTACTTAATGTATTAAATAAATAATAACTAAATAATATGTATTATGTATTTATAAAAATTATAGTTAAAAATTATATAAAAATAATCTAGAATTACCCTTTTACCCATCCCTTTCTATGTACAGTTTTAAAATATTAACGGGTTTGAAAAAGGTTGGCGTTCTTAAAATTTTGGGCCTTCAGTCAGAACTGACCCTAATCCCCCTGAGTAGGGCTATAGCGGATCATGTAAAGTAAGCAAATGCGGAGGCATAATAACTAAGGCTCGAGGCTAAATTACCTTGAAATTTGAAGTAGAATGGCTGGTGAGTAATGTTGGGGTGGAAGAAGATCGAAGCCATTTGGTGAGTGGGTTTTGCATTCAGTTTTGCTGCAAAGATGTAAATGTCGAGGAGGATCCAATAACGTGAAATGTAATCGGGTTGTTTCGGCCTCATTACAGAAAGCAAAATTGGGCCCCTTACATGATTATATTGGGCTCATTAAGGAGGCAGATTTAGGGCTAACATTTCAACAACTCTATAAATTGTATTGTTTTCACTTTACATTGTGCTCGCTTTTATCAAAGAAAAAATTGTGAAAAATGCAGCAAGTACAATCAAAATCAAAATCAAAATCAAAATCAAAATCATATAAGATTAGCTCCAGTATTTAATGCAACTATGTTGTTATTAGAAATAAAATAAAATAAATGTATTGGTGAATAAACACAGAATCGAACTGGATAGTCTGAATCTATGTTTTCTCCAAGTGTGAGTCAACTGAATACTGATGAGGTCAGATCCCTGCAAACCGCCTGCAAAACCAAACACCGTGAGTCTCGTCACGGAAAGGACATGATGGGGGGTCTTCCTGTAACCACCCTCCGGCGTGAGAATAAGTACTGTACTGATTAGAAATAAGTACGAATACAAGTAATTGCATAGAGCGTGTGGGAGTGAATGAATACCTCAAGGAGATGACTCAAGTATTTATAGTCGAAGGTGGAGGGAAGGTGATTGGTGGAGCTGTCACTTTCAAGATATTCCATATCTACTTGAATGGACACGTGTCGAGCGCTTATAGGATGTGACAGCCTGGTCACGTTTGAGGACGGTTACTAGGTGTCCAGGTGTCATCTTTCCATTGGTCGATGTCGTTATCAGGGAATATTAGGAAAATCTTCTAGAAGTAGTTTGTTACTACTGCTATTCCATATTACGTGAGGACCTTGCGCGTGAGGGGTCCTTTGTGTGGCTTGCGGGTTCCTTTCGCGGATGTTCAATGGTAATCAACGGGTTGTGTTGGAGACCTGTGAGGCATGTCTCTTGATCCACGGATAGTTTTACTACCCTACATCTATAATTGGCTTATTAGAAAACAACATAGGAAAACAATTTCTAAGAAAACAAAGATATTAAAATATTTAAAAGAGTATTAATTTCATATATGTAGAAATAAATCACTAATATTTTCCTAGAAGAATTGGTAAGGGCTATCCGCTCAGATATACACACAGGAGATCTCATGTTTAAATATAGTAAGTTACAAAAATGTGTTATAAACTTATAAGCATATGATGCATATATATATCTATTTTAATAAAAGGCTATCATTTTTGTCACTTATCAATTTCATAGTCCTTATCATCATTTTTTCAACTTATTTCAATATACGAATTCAAATTTATTTTTATTAAATGTAAATCTTAATCGATTCATTTATTAATATTAATTGTGAAATAAGAAAATAAGTAAATATCAAAATTGAAGTTGCAGGTCTGTTAGAATGAAATTTTAAAGTCGCAGGTAATTGCAATTAAAGAAAATAAAGGTGCATCATTGTGTCGAAGAATTTAGATTTGTATGCTGAACTACAAATTGTTTTTAAACTGGGATTTGAGCAGCAATGCATAACTATTTATATAAGATTGGTTTTCAAATTTTGTTTTAAAATTTTCTCACATGCATTTGAACTTAGAAAAATGTGTATTTTTATTAATTTTCTCCAAACATTTTTTTTATAAATCTTGAAAATATGACACAATGCTGAACAAAATATGACACAATGTTGAGTAATATAACACAATATCAAGAAAAAAAGAAATAATGTCAAGAAAAAAAGACACAATCGATGACGAAAATAAACACAAAACACAATGATAAACAAAAAGATACAATGGTCTTTTTCACTCAACATTGTGTCTTTTTCTAGTTTTTTTAAGAACTAGGAAGACAGTGGAAATTTTTTTTGTGTTTTTACTTTTTTTTTTGTTTTTTTTATTAAATTTTGAGTTATGATTATTTATTTATTTTTAATTTTTTTGAAGGGTTTTTTTGTGTGGCTATAAATTCTTCTCATTTTTGTCTCCCTTTGTAGAATAACTTGGCCCTAAGATTCACACTTTAATTATAATGTAACTTAATAGAAATATTTACTATTTTTATTTTTATTTTTTTATTATTTGTAACTTAATCATGCTCCTCATTACATTTCAAGGATATTTCATTTTCACATTAATTTAAAAAAAATAGTTAATCCGGTTAAAAGTCATTTATCATGCTTCCATAAAATCCGAAATCTTTGCTTCTTTTTTTTTCTATAAGTTGTTAATATATATATGTATAACGATTAATTAAATATTCTAACAACTTTCAATAATATTAACTAATAACACGAGATTAGTATTCAAAATTTAAAAATTCCTTACATAATACTTTCAACTATTATAAATAATAATCACTACATTTACTTTATGCAACTTTAAATTCCAGTATTCTCTAACTCAGAATAATCAATGTTATTTGAACATGACATTTTTATATCATTTCTTGGCAGTTACATTCATATGAAATGAAACAAATCATTTTGTTATATTTTAATTTTCGGTTTTATATGAGCTTGATTATACAATTGTTATTTGTAAAATATAAAATCAATTAAAAATTTGCTATACACAGAATATTAATGATAACAAATTTATCATGATCAATCAATTTCAAATTCTAAAGATTCTAAGAATGATTATATCATCAAACCATTTGACGCTAAATCCAAATCTGATTTAGTGTCAAAGAAATGGGTTTGCTTCCCTTATCATCCTTTTAAGATTGATTTTACTTATCCCTTTCCAAATCTGACGGCTGAGTTCTTCAAAACCATTGGCTTGAGTTTTGCCCAGCTTATACCTATGGCTTGGAGTGTTCACTTTGTCCTTGAAAATATGATCCAGAATTATGATCTTGATTTTGGTATCTTTGAACTTGCTTATATGTATGACCTTCGTCCTCATGGTTCCCATCGTTACCTTTTGATGGTTGGGTAAAAGTTAGTTTATTTTGTATATTAATTAGTTAGTTTTAGTAAAATAATCGAACGAACTATGGTACTTCAAACATTGTTATGCGTTTTTAGGACATTGGAAGCTATGGATCTTAATGAGGATATTTACGGGCTTGGAACGAAGATCGAGAAATGAGAGATTGGAAGTGCACGCATCACGAGGCAGTCAAGAAAAGAAGATAAGAAATTCTGAAAAGTTGCATCTTCGCGATACGCGAAAATGCATGGGGACAACTTCGCGATACGCGAAGTTGCAAGATCCAGACCTCGACTATTTTGTCCTTCGCGATACGCGTAGGGGCATGCCTATCATCTTCGCGATACGTGAAGATGCTCAAAGTCGGCAAAAATTAGTGTTTGCCTTATATAAACCCCTTAACCTCCCCATTCGGATTATGACGACTTCCAGAGGCAGAAGAGGTGTTCTAGGGTGACTTTCATCCATCCCGAAGCTTCGGGTTTGTCCTACGATCGTATGTTCATCAAGATAAGTGCTTTAACGATTATGTCGATGTCTGGCTAGTCGTGTGTGTTCGTTCTAGGCTAAGGTTTTTGTGTGAAGTACTGTTTTGATCAGATTCTAATGCTTAATGATTATAACTTGATTGATTTTATATGAATTTGTCTTGCTTAATTAGTTATTTGGTTGATTAAAGTTTGTGTTTGCGATTGTGTAACGTTTGTTTGGTTGTTCATCAACATTTAGGGTTTAAGCTCTTTTACCATTGAACTAGAATCATCAAACCTTATCATTGAGTTAGTTATCTTAGACATATATTTGACAATTGTGGAGTCCTGGTTCATTCGTGTCAACAATTCGGTTAGGATATCGTTTGTCATCATAAATCAAACCATAGGACTAGCAATTATTACAAAACCAAAGACTAGAGAATCTGTGATTGACGTATGGAACACATAACCCGAACCTAGAATGAATACTTTTAATTAATATTGTTTACAAATCTTTTTAAGTAATTATTTATTTTTAATTAATCTTTTTCTAAAAACCGCTTGACATCGTCTGTCTGACTTAGTTAATAGTTAAATTAGTAGTAATAAAATTAGCACTTTCCTTGAGTCCCTGTGGAGATGACCTTACTTACCTATACTTATTATAGGTATTTAAGTCTTTTTAATTGATTATTTGACTAGACCGCGCCGTCTAAAAATTAGGGTTTGCCTTATATAAACCCCTTAACCTCCCCATTCGGATTATGACGACTTCCAGAGGCAGAAGAGCTGTTCTAGGGTGACTTTCATCCATCCCGAAGCTTCCAGTTTGTCCTACGATCGTATGTTCATAAAGATAAGTGCTTTAACAATTATGTCAATGTCCGGCTAGTCGTTTGTGTTCGTTATAGGCTAAGGTTTTTGTGTGAAGTACTGTTTTGATCAGATTCTAATGCTTAATGATTATAGCCTGATTGATTTTATATGAATTTGTCTTGCTTAATTAGTTATTTGGTTGATTAAAGTTTGTGTTTGTAATTATTGATTTGTGTAACGTTTGTTTGGTTGTTCATCAATATTTAGGGTTTAAGCTCTTGTGTCATTGAACTAGAATCATCAAACCTTATTATTGAGTTAGTTATCTTAGACAAAATTTGACAATTGTGGGGTCCGGGTTCATTCGTGTCAACAATTCGGTTAGGATATCGTTTGTCATCATAAATCAAACTATAGGACTAGCAATTATTACAAAACCAAAGACTACAGAATCTATGATTGATATGTGGAACACATAACCCGAACCTAGAATGAATACTTTTAATTAATATTGCTTACAAATCTTTTTAAGTAATTATTTAGTTTTAATTAATCTTTTTCTAAAAATCGCTTGACATTGTCTGTCCGACTTAGTTTAATAATTAAATTAGTAGTAATAAAATGAGCACTTTCCTTGAGTCCCTGTGGAGATGACCTTACTTAACCGTACTTATTATAGGTATTTAAGTCTTTTTAATTGATTGTTTGACTAGACCGCAACAACCTACGTCACCTTTTTAAATCCAACCCTGGTCAAGAACCCCTCATCTTAAAAAGTACCCAAAACTATTCAAACTGGAAGGATAAATTCTTCTTTATGAGCAGAGATACAATCCTTGGGGGGTGATGAGCTCCCGGTTCTTTGGGTTACTGAGGGTAGGATCCTTAGATTTTAGGATCCTTATCTATATCTTTTACTAGTGTTGATATTGATCATTGTGTAGGTATCAACTTTTCTAAACTTTCTCCTCTTAAAAAAGATATCGCTGCTAAGGTGAGCCTCCTTTACAAGCTCGAAGTTACTGAAAGGAGTTTCATTCCAAAAGCGCCAAGTGTTGAAGTGAGTTCTGAGTCTTAACATTCTCAATCCTCCATGTCTCAAGGTAAGGGTCCTACATAGTTTAGTTAGTATATGTATATATCTAGATAGGATACTGACCTGATTTGATCCTCTCAGCAGGATCCAAGAAGTCAAGCCTTGATTTTAGTGTAGATGATATTGATAGCATATTCTCTTCTGATGAAGTGGTTATCACGGAAGAGATACATGTTCCCACAATCCATAAGCCTGTGACTCGAAGCACTCCACCCATTCCACCCAAGCCATCCTCAAGCAAGAAGAGGAAAGCTCAGGATTATTTTAAGGATCTGGATCATGATGGGACTCTGGATAAGTTGGAGGTTATCCTTTACTCGGTAAGTTTCCATGTCTTTATTCTTGCTTTCATCTTTGATTTTTGGGTCTTATTCCCTTATGTCTCATCCCTAAAATGTTATAGGACATGGGTCATACCCCTCCGTACTTCCACATTAACAACTCAAAAAATCATTATAACAACTCGGGTTTTCCAACGAACGAATTTATATCTTTTAACCCGACCCGTTTTAAATTCGGGAAATTTATCACTAAAAAGGTATCACGTTTATTGAGGAATTTCTATATAAATTATATTTATTATATTTATTTAATATATAAATAACTTTGGAAAATGTACGTTTTTAGCCTAACAGTAAACGTTAATCCTTCATTGTTTCTGCCACTAATCTCCAGGGACTCAACTGCAATTTTAACATATTCTTTTGATAACCTAATTGCCGTGATCCATAACCCATACCCGTTTACCCAAATCGTATCCGTTTAGCTTACTTGAGCTACAATTGTCGTCCCAAACTTGGAATTGAATCATTATTTTGATTCCTCTTTCTATTTACGGCTTAAACAACAACTTTAATTAGGAAAACAAGATCGTTTACTATATGTATTGATTCAATTGCTAAACCGTCTTTAACCTAAAATCGTTTATATAATCCAAGATACATAATAACTGAATTAATCGTTCTGCAACCCTCTATACTCGGCACCAACTAAAGCCCCATATTTAATTGGATTATCATCGTCTCATTATACCCTGTTCTTCATTCCCCGTCGCCGACCCTGTCGATCTCAATTGAAACGAATCAGGTAATTAATTATGTGTATAGGATTGTTATAATCTGCTGATCAAAAACCCTAACGTTAATTCTACTAACACGTAATGGATTGATTGATTGAAGGTCTAGGGTTTATGAATCAAAATTGGGTTTTGTTTTGTTCTGTATATAAAACTTCGTTTACAAGTTCTAACCAACTGACACACCAGCCCAGTTGGCTGGTGTGTGTGTGTTCCACTCCTGTGTGCCGGCTTCCCACCCGAGTTCGAGTCCCGGCCGGCTCATTTTTTGGTATTTATTTTATTTGATTATTTTAATGATATAAAATATATTATAATTAATATTAATTATTAAAGAAACAATATTTTTACTTAACCGATATCATAAAGTAAACGATTCGTGTCGACTAGTTTCGTTCTAAGTTTTTGTATATATATATATATATATTCATATCTTATTATTGATAATAAATTATTATTATTTTATTAAAAACCGACACTAATATTTGGGACTTATCGTTGTTTAAATGTTTTTATCAATTTGCTTTTGTTTATTATGAACATATAAAAATGTATATATATATATATATATATATATATATATAAATGTGTTATTTTTAAAACTAAACTGTGATAAATATATTAATGTATTTAAAAGTGCTATTTATATTTTTACTATCGAATTTTCTTAAAAGATTCTAAAATATAAATTTTATGATTAATTATATATTTAAACGTTTATCATTATAATTAATTGTAAATTCGATTTTACAATGATATTTATAATTAAATAATAACAATAATCCGTAGAGATCAATCGTTCAATCCATAACGTACTAAACATAATTGTAACTCAAATCATATCGAATCCCAAATTCATTTTATGTATTATACAATCTATAATTCACTCATTATATCATTTAATTAGGATTCTTGTCGGTAATTCTCGAAGAGCGTGATTATCGTTCTTGTCGCAAATATTCTCGTTTGGCTTATTCGATCAGGTGAGTTTGATCATTCCCCTTTTTATACACTGTTTTCAAATGTTTTAGGGACATATGCGTACTTGCTCATATTTTCTATTCTATATATATACACAAATTCGCAAACATAATCATCGTGTGAATATTAGTTGAATGCTATTTGCTAATTGCTACATGTTTAATTGTTTATTTGATAACGTTTCGGAGAGGTCCAACATATCCCCTTGTATAGGGTTCTTATTAGTATGATCATACGACCGTCTTAGTAACCGGAGCCCGATTCGCTTGGCAAAGGTAAACCGAAAATTTAGTCATTGTAATCAATGCCCGATTCGTTTGGCAACGATTCGTTGGCATACGAATATACTTGATTTTCGTTTGTTAAGGTTTGATTGATTATTACTACATATATTGGTTTGCGCATTTATCATTTATTATTTCTCAATTATCTATCTATCTATCTATCTATATATATATATATAGTATTATTTGTTGTTTCATAATTGATGATCATCTCACTCAACATTTATTGTTGACAAACTCCATTTTCTACGCATATGCAGGTTGTTAGTATTGAAGATTGAAGTTGGACATGTAGACAAGACTTTATGATATTATCAAGTTAAACTTTATTTGAACTTATATTCGTGTATTGTAAATTGTTTATTGTATTTGAGTAATGTGTGTATATTTGAATAAAATAATTAATTAGATATTATCACTTATATTCAATGATAGTGTATTCGAGCTGTGAGCAATCGGATCACGCCCCGGCATTTCCACCTTAGGTTGGGGTGTGACAGATTGGTATCAGAGCCGAAGGTTATAAGATAGGTCGTTAGAAATTGTCCTAGACATATGTTAGGAACCCTATACGTGCTTATCTGAACTGCCTTATGTGCTATTTAATAAATTGTTTACAGCTTGCTTAGATTAATTATTTAAATTGTATTTATCTTGTTTATTTGTTGCAAGCACACACAAATTCCGAGGTTATGCCTCGACTTTCAAAATATTTTTGAATTCTCTTAATTTTTGGTAGATTATATTTTATTGTGGGAAATTTCTTAAGAATTCCCGTGTTTTGCTCTTTCACCTTGAAGCGTGGGGGTACGACAAATCTCGTACAACCACATAACTTCAAGTGGTGCCCGTAATCGGCTAAACGGTTACGTGGTAAACATAACCGGCTAAACGGTTATACTTCCAAATTTTTGTTTTAAATTATTAGTTGGGTGAAAAATCCATGGAAATCCATGGGCACTCCAACTATTCATTTCTTAAATAATTTTCAATTTGATTTTTGGTTTGGAACGTATCGTCCGGGGTGGTTCCCGAGATACACCAACTACTTATGTTTGATTCGTTGATTCGATATTTTGTTGAGTCGGTTAAATGCCATGTAACGCTCATAGTCCGAACAACTTCATTGATTCGATAAATCGTTAATTAGTTGGGTCAGTTAAATGCCATGTACACGCTCATGGGCTGAACAAATCAATTTTTTATTACACGTTATTTGAATTGGGTCAATCAAAATGCCATGGAATGCTCATAGGAGGCCAATTAACAAACTTTATGTTGTTTTATTTAGTTGGGCCATTCAAATTGCCACAGAAAGCTCATGGGAGGTCAACTCGTTTGATATGATTGGTTATTTTATTTTTGGAAAATTCTATAAAACATTATATACTTAAATGCTCCAAAGTCATACATATTATTTTAATTCTTGACTCGTCCTCGAGTCTTCACTAGTACTAATACATATACATACGCATCCCCATTATTTCATATCAACTCATTCCCACAACTTACCCATCATTTCATTAAAATTTTATCCTTGATCCTCGTAGAATGTCTTCCCTAGGAAATCATCATAATCAACGCCGTTCACCTACTTCTCGTAATTGCCATTCGACTATCAAGATTGCCAAAGAGTTTGTTGCTGTATTCAGTTAACCAAACAGCCAGTAATCTCGATAAAAATTAAAATACACCGAACAAGAAATCTCACACTAACTTATATTCGTTAAAATATTATTTAAATTATATTTTCTTAATTATATCATATCCTCGAACTATAAATTTTTCTAAGTACATTTAAATCCTTATCCTCAACTATAAACTATAAATATTTTATTATCTCTTGTTTTCCTCAATATCATGATGGTTTTCACAACTTATTTTCCACTTTCTAAATCTTTATTATTAAGATTCAATTATTGTAAATTTTATTATTAAACTAAATTATGTATTATCTAAATTTAATCTATATTTTTAAATTAAAAATTTTCTATTAATTAATTTAACTTTTATTATTAAATTGACCTTTTGATTGAACATTCATCGTAAATATTTCAACTCCCTACTTTGATTTTTTTGAAAATTTTAAATGATAAATTCGTAGTTGTTATAATAGTCATGGTGGTTCATGCATTTCTAGTCTCGCATTTATCTCAATTTATATATGCTTCACTTTAATTTAGAATTTATTATTTACTCAAATTTCCATTATTGATAATTCAAATTACTTACTTTCTAATATTTATAACAATTTTATGAAAAAGGAAAAATCCTCAAATTCCCAATTTAATCTCGTTTAATATCTTCAATTACCTACTTTATATTTTACCTAAATTTTAAAGATTTAATTGGAATAGCAGCCATTCCAATTAAATCTTTAAAGATTTAATTGGAATGGCTTGATGAAGCTGCGTAAGGCAGCTTTTGCATCTGCTAGCTGCTGCTCTAAGGGTGTCAAGGGTCTCGACGGCGGGGAGGGTATGTCCCTTCCCTCGCTGTCTGTGTCAGTGAGGTCAATAACGAAATGAGGCATCTATAAGATAAGAAATATATACTAAGTAATCATGCAACATATAATTATAATTTATTATTTATTTTTCTTGGCTTCGTGAAGCGGGTAAAATATTGTTGTGTTTAAACATTTTAGTTATGGTTTAGAAATTTTTCCATCGAAAATTCCTATTCACTATAACGGTTGGCTCTGATACCAACTTCTGTCACACCCCGAAAACTTAACTTAGCTTAATTTAGCTTAGTTTAGCAGCGGAAGTCTTAATTAAGACGTTTCGGGCGGTGATAGACGCCGATTAGGCACACGATATTTAAACACACACATATCCATAAATATACAAGTTGAACATTTATTAATTTAAACCAAAGTTTAAGTTATCAGAGTACATATTAGTTAACAATTTATGTCCAACTGGTGGGATGTGGAAACATCCCTATTTTTCCCCAAGCCTCCTTCACGAAGTTCCCGGTTTTCCTTTACCTGAAAACACGTTTAAAATATACGTCAACACAATGGTTGGTGAGTTCTCAATTTAATAAAAACTTTACCAATTATTATTTATCGGCTTATGCCACTTGGTCCACACATGACCAACATTCTCAATTTATTGCCTTGCCTTTAATTGGCCAAGGTCCACTGTCATTTTCTTACACACGAAAATTATTCAAGTCTTTCACATTGGTCCTCGCTTTACCACGAGAGACCATTTGGCCCCCCTTTCGCTATAGAAGCGAAAGTGCATAAAATTCAACATTTTATTTAACAAGTGTGATAGTTATAGACTAGCTAGGAATATAACAAATGTATGACTCCCTTAAATCTATAATCAAAGCATACAATAATCGAAATATTTATCACTTACCCCACCGGCGCGACCGGTGATGATAGGGCGTCACCCCGATAGATCTATCAATATTTCTAGGCCTGTTTAACAGTTAATGATTATAAGGCTGTGGAATTGTTCCCGATTTTTACACACGACAGCCCGACCAATTTGGTCAAATTTAAAGTCATTCCAATACCACAGTTGTCAAGATAAAATGCGTTTTGACCCAAACGTGTTTTCCCCCAAAACATTTATAAATCATTTAAATGTGTTAAAACAGTGGGGATTTATGAGAAACTCACCTCGACGGTTATTTGTTAGTTTGTTCCCTTCTCGTGTCCTATTCATTTAGTACACGTTTTTAATAATTTATTTCCCATAAAGTCCTTAAGTTGTTCTTCCAACTTAAGTGTTCACACTAGCTCTTTTAGTTCTACCAAGTTTTACTTATTTAGAATTTTTAGTTTATTTATTCTCACTCAAGCACACATCAAAAGTATTTATAAATGTTCACATATATATGCAAACAATTTATGTGTATGAAAGTATATATACATATGTCTCTTTATTATTATATATACTTAAATATACTTAGCATTAATAAGATATTTAAGCAAAGTTTCCTCAAAATTGTTTATTAAATATTAACATAATATTTTAAGTTTGAATATAATGGAATTACCTTTTTATTTTTCTTGTTTATTTAAGTCCTCTCAATACTTACAATTTCTTAGGTTTTACAAGACATTTTACCGATTTTGTCGGTTTTTCGTTAAACGTCAATTCGGTCAATGTTTTTATTATATTAAAAATCTTTATAAAAATTTAGTTTTTATGGTTATAGTATATATACATATATATTACAAGTTAGTTTGTAAAAATGTATTCTTGTCGGTTTTGTTCAATTATTAACAAAATGAGTGTTTTTAGCGTTTTTCGTGTCGTCCTTCGCGACTCGAATCGCTTATTGCCAAGCCTTACCATCTTGGCCTTATTATACTTGACATATTGTGTAATATATATAAGATTTTGGGTTTTTGGGGCTGTTTTGTTTCAGCTCATAAAATCCTTGTCGGTTTGCGTTATAAAGCCGATTTTTCGACTAGTTAAGCAACCGATACTCGTTTTGAACCAAATAAAGCACGTGAATCATATTTTATACTAAATCTCATTTTTATAACATATAAATATTTACAAATTTCCAGATTTATAATTTTTATTTATAGTTGTATTTTCATTAATTATAAACATGCATTAACTTTTTCCTTAAAATTCCTTTTGTTATGCATTTAAACCTATTTTTAAATATCATTTTCCAATGATTTAAAACATTTAATATCCTTAAAAATTCAGATTTCATTCTTCTTATATTTATTATATTTTTGTTTTTCAAAAATCCTTATTATTCATTACATGTATAATGCATGCAAGTAAGTTAAAATGTTGTATGACATACATAACATGAATGTATTAGGTGTTTTAATATGAGAGTAAGTGACCTTTGTATTAGTCATGTAGTATTTAGTTCATCTTTAGATTCATGTTCTTGTTATAATACTTTATGCATGCAAACAATACTAATCACCATGATACATACATGCATGTAATCCATATACACATTCATAGACATGCATACATACATATTCTCTCTCTACCTCATGGCTCTCTCTCTACATCCTAACCCTATTCCATTTTTAGTTCCATTTTCAAGTCCTTTATGCCATTAAATCACTAAACCGAGCTTAACCAAGATGAAAATGGATTGGTATGCATGTGTGTTTGCATGTGCATGTGGGTTTCGGGTTCCACATACACACACAAACACCCCCGGTTTCATGCACACACATACCTTAGGGTTTCAATCTTCCATTTTCACTTAGGTTTATGGTTTAGTAGCATGTGTGAACCCTTTCAAGATGCAAGAACAACGTTTTGCATCCAAATCTTGAAGAACAAGGTTAGGGTTCGGATTTTACCTTAGGGTTTAGAAGAGAGATGAAAGAGCGTGATTCTTGGTGGCTCTAAGTGGTTGTTTATGCTTCCATCCTTCCTACTTTGCTCCTAATCCATCTTCTTGGGTTTAAACTTGGAGTTTTTGTTGTAATATGGATGGTGTAGTGCAAGAGAGAAAGAGAGAAGTGTGTGTGGGTGTGGGTTCGGCCGAGAGATAGGGAGAGGGAGGAGGAAGGGTGGGTGGTGGTTTGTGTTGGGGAAATCACCCATGTCTCCAACAATACAAAGCTAGGGCTTAGGTGGTGGTGGTGTGGACGGCTTGGGGGGGGGGGGTTGGTATATATATATATATATTTTTAAATAAGTTATAAAACTTTGTATTTTAACCATAGTATGTCATATTTAATAACTTTTAACTAGTTAGGCTTATTTATAAGTAAAACCGATTACATACTCGAATTCCTCATAAAATTAGCTTCGAAACCATATAAAGATGTAAATTTTTGGAGTTAGTTGGTTTCGGGTCCTTACGGTGTTCGGTACCGACTTTTGCTCACTTACTGTTCCGTCTTTGTGAACCGAACATTTTAGAATTATGTTTATGTTCTAACATTAATATTTCCTCTTTACTTATATTATTTTAAGTCATTCCCGACTCTTGGGAATTTATTTGGATTATTAGCCTAACCCGGGTTGCTGCCCGTGCCTCACTTACATAGTATTTGCTATACGCCAAAAAAAGGAACTTTTTGATCATAATAAATTATAACACACATATTTTTGGAATTCTTGGACTAAATTATTGACGTTATTATTGTTCATAATATTGCATTACACGGTAAACCCGGATTACATTAGTGCTTTATTAGGCTTAGGAAGACCGGGTATCACAGTGTGTGGACTTCACATATTTGCATAAGGCCTGTCCAAAAGATCCATTTCCACTCTCGCACATTGACTCGATGGTGGATGCGACTGCTGGCCATGAACTATTAACCTTCATGGATGCATCCTCAGGATTTCAACAAATTCAAATGGAGCCTTCAGATCAAGAAAACACAGCCTTCATGACTCCCACAGGTATATACTGTTGTACTGCAATGCCTTTTGGACTAAAAAATGCAGGTGCAACATACCAGAGGCTAGTCAACATGATGTTCAAAGAGCAACTGGGGGACACGATGGAAGTCTACATAGATGACATGGCGGTAAAGTCAAAGAAGGCCGAGAATCATCTCAAAGACTTGGCAACAACATTTGATATCCTGGATGAATACAACGTGAAGTTGAATCCAGCCAAGTGTCACTTCGGGGTCAAAGCAGGAAAATTCCTTGGATACATGGTCACCAAAAGAGGAATAGAAGCAACGCCAGAGCAGATCAAGGCTATCCTGGATATCAAATCACTAAGAAATGTCAAAGATGTCCAAAGGTTGACCGGAAGAATTGCCGCTCTCAACAGATTCATCTCAAGATCTTCGGAGAAGTGTAAAGACTTCTATGATATCCTGAGGAAGAATCAAAAGTTCGAATGGGGAAAGAAGCAAGAAAGGGCATTGGTATCCCTGAAGGAATACTTATCCTCAGCACCACTCCTAATGAAGCCAGTTGATGGTGAACCATTATCTTTGTACTTAGCTGTTTTCGGAAGCGCAATAAGTGTTGTCTTAGTCAAAGATCATGAAGGTCAACAACATCCAATATATTATGTAAGTAAAAGTCTACTAGAGGCTGACTCCAGGTACTCTTATCTTGAAAAGTTAATTTTAGCACTTATAATGGCTTCTACTAAATTAAGACATTATTTTAAAACTCATGTTATTCATGTAAAAACTAACTATCCTGTTAAAGCTGTTTTGAGAAAACCAGAAATGTCTGGTAGGATGGCAAAGTGGGCTGTAAAACTTAGTGCATACGATATTGTGTATGAACCAAGGACAGCCATCAAATCTCAGGCACTTGCCGACTTTGTGGCTGATTTTAGCCAGGATATACTCGAAGAAGTAAGAAAAGAAGTTCAACAATTGGACATCAAGGAGAGTTGGACCTTGCATACGGATGGTGCCTCCAACATAAGAGGCAGGTCTAGGTATCTTGCTAAAATCACCACAGGGGGACATAATACCTCTATCTATATCTTGTGAATTTCAGACTACTAATAATGAGGCTGAATATGAAGCCTTAATAGCTGGTTTACAACTAGGTAAGGACATGAAGGTCAGGTATCTTCAAGTTTATGTTGATTCTTTGTTATTAGCTAATGATTTTAATGGCTCTTATGCAGTGAATGCAGAAAACTTAGCAAAATATTTAGAAATAGTTAAGCAATTAGCTATGTGTTTCGAAACATTTGATATAGTACAGCTACCAAGAGAAGAAAACACTGAAGCAGATGCCTTAGCAAATTTAGCATCAGCTATCAAGATACCTGATGACATCAAGATACCCATTGTGCATATCTTGACTCCAGCAACGAAGGAAAACCACGAAGTCATGGAGACTTCAAAACTCGAAGACAATTCGATATCTTGGACCCGTCCCATAATACGGTATCTCCAGGATAACGAGATTCCAGAAGGAGAAAATCCCAGAGCTTTCCAAATGAAGGTAACCCAGTATATTATCTTAGACGATATTTTGTATCGAAAATCACCTTGCAGGTCCATACTTGAGATGCTTGGAATATCAAAAAGCACAAGAAGTTCTCAAGGATATACATGAAGGTGATTGTGGAAACCACACTAGGGGCAGAGCCATAGTATCCAAAATACTGAGGACAGGTTACTTCTGGCCAACAATGAAGAAAGATGCAATGAATTTCTCCAAGAAGTGTGATGCTTGCCAAAGACACAACGACATATTGCATCAACCAGCTGAACCACTACATCCTGTGATATCCCCGTGGCCGTTTATGAAATGGGGAATGGTATTGTGGGAAAGTTGCCAAGGCTCTTGGTGGAAAAGTCTTTATGCTGGCTATGACAGATTACTTCTCCAAATGGATTGAAGCAGAAGCGTTTGTCCAAGTTAAAGAGAAGGATGTGATCTCATTTATCAAACGCAATATCCTGACAAGATTTGGTATCCCGGCAGAGATCGTTTGTGACAATGGATCACAGTTCATCGGTAGTAGAACAACCAACTTTTGTGAAAGTTGGGGAATCAAGATTGTAACTTCAACTCCAGTACATCCCCAAGCTAATGGTCAAGCAGAATCTAGTAACAAGATCATCATCAACAATTTGTGAAGAAATTAGGATCCCAGAAGGGAAAATGGGCTGAAGAACTACCATTTGTTCTTTGGGTTGATAGAACCACTTCAAAAAATGCAACGGGTTAAACACCTTTTTCTTTGGTGTTTGGGGCCGAAGCCGTCATCCCTACAGAGATGGTGATCCCAACAGCAAGAACCAGTATCCAAGATACTGAGTCCAACAACCAAAGCCTTACTGAAGACCTTGACACTATTTATGAACTCAGAGATCTTGCTAAGGTCAGAATGGCAGCATACCAACAAAGAATAGCCAAATCTTACAACAAAAACATTCGAATTCGAAGATTCCAAGTAGGAGACATGGTGTTAAGAAAGGAATTTCAGAATACCACTAACCCAGCAGATGGAAAGCTAGCTCCAAAGTGGGAAGGTCCTTACTTGATTGATTCAGGAGCAGGAAAAGGGGCCTACAGATTAATAACTATGGAAGGTGTTCCTATACCAAGAGCTTGGAATGCTATGAACCTTAAGGCATATTTTTGTTAGAATCCTTAACTGGTATGTTCGTATCCTCAGGATAAAGGCATGTTCCCTCATCTATTTTTACAATTTGGAACTTTATTATCTCTAAATCAAGTTTACTGACTTAAGCATCAGAGGGGTGTTAGCCAGGCAAACACCCACCCCTCATCAAGAGCTTAGTGTTTTGCAGTTATTCTAAGGATATGTTATCTTGACAACAGTCAGAGGCTGATCACCTCCCACACGAATATGACATCCCTGATATCTCCTAAGGTTTAAAGGTCTTCACCTTTCTAACGAACGCCTGGAGCGCACGAATATGATATCCCTGATATCTTCTATGGTTTAAAGGTCTTCACCTTTCTAACGCCGCCTGGAGCGCACGATGATTCGGATATAGTTCGAGTCAGGCGGACCAGACCAGCTGATAATCCGTTTGTTGTTGGCTATATACCGAATCCTTAAGATAAGTGGCAGACGTGTCACACATATTGATTATAACATTTTCATGTTATCTAAGGTTTATAACATTTTCATGTTATCTATAGTTTTGGCATTTTCATGTCCACATGTTTGGGATTTTCCCCAGTTTTATCTAAGGTTTAGACATTTTCATGTCTCTCAAGTAATGGCCTTGTCGCCAGAAAATAGGCCTTGTCGCCAGTATAAAGGCTTTATCGCCAGTAAAAAGGCTTTATCGCCAGTAATACCTGTGGCTTTATCACCAGGATTATCTAACTTTGTTTTGACAGATCGGAAATCGGCCAGGTCGATAAATGTAGAGATGTTACTAAGTTGTTTTTAACTTAGTAAAATTCCAGAAGCATGATACTTAAAAAGCACAACAGTTGGGGACATCATATGTAAGCTTATTAGATTTATAAATCTACCGATGAAGGTACTCTTCACACTTAGTATTATTGCACAACTTATATTTCAAAGATATGATCTTTTGGTTTGATTATGACAACTCACACAAGGCATAAGAATGTATTATCTTTAAGATATTTTATAAGTCTTAAAAACATATGATCCTTAAAATATTTTATGTTCAGGATACATTATCCTCGAGGTGTTTTATTAAAAGTCCTAAAGATAGATTTTCTGGAGGTATAATCTTTAAAATATACAAGAAGTATATCCTCAGGTTACTTTTCGAGATATCTTATCTCAAAAAGATGAAAATGCTTCATAAACATATTCTGATCAAATCTTATTCAGATAAATTATCTAAAAATGGCATACGTGTAGAACACAAAGATTAAGCCAAAAGATTGTGTCATTTCTAACGTTAAGTGTAGATAAACAAAAAGACAATGCCTAGGTTTCATCTTCAACAAATGGAAGATCCCTCCACCAGGCATCATCATAAAGTTATGGTCAGGAAAACATAGGCTTTGTCTTGAAACTCAAGATCCCTCCACCTATGTCTCCTTATTGTCAGATTTCCTAAGCTTACTTATTCAAGACAGGAAAATAAAAATTGTTCAACAAACAACCCCGAGACTGTAGATTAGCAATGTCGAAATTATCAAAAGTACATATCTCACTCGTAGGGTTAGCAAGGAGATTTTGTGACACAAAATCTTCAATACCAGAATTATGAAGTTTTGGACTCATGATTTGAGAAGAAGAAGATTAAAAAGAAGCTGAGAAAAATTACCTATGAAGACGGTTGAATGATTTGGGAAATATTTATCTTGGATAAATATATATATTCAAGGGTCATGGATGATTGACATGTGCAACAAGATCTTCCATGAGTATAGAATTCAAAATTCAAAACTTTTACAGCTATAATCCATATCTATAGCTAATAAATTTGGGGACAATTGTTAGGGCTCGGATTTTCAGTATCCTAGGCAAGTAGTATGTTCAGGATAACTTCAAGCTACGGTATCCTCCAAGGTAAAAGGTATCCTTGATATGTTTTATAACTAACAATTTGTTCGCAGCCTTTCCTTGTTTACCAGGTCAAAAGATGTCGCCATAATTGCCTAAAGATCCGGACTTGTAGTTATTAGCGCGTGATTAAAAAGGAAACATGGGAATTAATGGCTAACTGGAAGGAGTCAATCATTTCCATAATTATAGGAATTCCGTTAGCTTTATTTTTGTTATAAATAGAGACGGACTCGGATCATAACACACACTTTCTAGCACACGAGATTTACTAGTACTCGCTCTCATTGTAATAACGATCCAGTTTGAGCTCCACCAATTGTAACAAGTTTTTGTTATTAATAAACCGGTGGTGATAGTTTTCACCACCCGGGGTTTTTTCTTGTTATCCTCAGGTTAACGGGTTTTTTCCTCGCAATAAATCTCTGTGTTCAAGCCATTTTTACAAGCACCTACTCCCATTTTACTAATTTGGTTGTAAAATCACGTGTGTTAATTTTTGACCAAAACAATACCCATTCTACGTTTTAGAGAGCTTTTCGCCCTATAACCTTCGCCAGAAATTATTAGGGTCTGCAACCCTTCATTCTTCGTAGACATTATTAGGGTCTGCAACCCTTTACTTTTCGCATATATTATTAGGGTCTGCAACCCTTTACTCTTTGCAGATATTATTAGGGTCTGTAACCCTTTAACCATTCAACCATACAACCATACAAACCATACATTATTGCTATATATGTTGGGACCAGGATTCTTGATCCTTGAGGATCAGCTATTTTTAGCAACTGTTTCCAGGACTAAGGATTCTCGGTGGATCAAGGATCCTCAACAGTCGACTTCAGTTATATTCTAATCTATTTTTGCAGGTAAAACACGTGCTTACTGGAATTCCTATTTTTACGGATGGGATATTTTACCAGGTCTCGCCTTCTCGTCCACGCTCCTAAACAATCGGGTTGATAGAGTAAAACAAACGTGGCCGGATTTATAGTAATTAGTTAGTAGACATTATAATTCTTTGTATTTTTACTGAATTAGAGCTGATCATAGCACACAACAGATAGCACATCTAGAACTCTCACCAAGAACACTCTATAATCACGATCAGCTTTGATTCCATCTCTTGTAATCTTTTTGAGCTTAATACAATCGGTAGTGATAGTTTTCACTACCCGAGGTTTTTATGCTGGCGGGATACTAGTTACCAAGGGCTTTTCCTCGTATAAATCTTGTTGTCCAACCTTTACAATTACTACTTTGATTATTTTGTTCATACAAGCACCAATCCTCACATACGAATTTGATTACGTGATCCTTAGACCGATTTTTGACCAAAACAATTTGGCACCCACCGTGGGGAATTGGTGCTTTAATCACAAAAAATCCTTTCCTTTATTCAATCCCTACTATCACTCACTCAATGGCCTCTCAAGGAAAAGTTGTTCCCAGAACCGCTGCTTCAAGTGTCTCGGCTCAAATGGCTTTACAACCACTACCTAGCTCTACGAATCCACAAAAGCCCACAACTGTTGCTCAGAAGAAGGAGACTGTTGTTTTCTCCAGACCAAAATCTAATACCGTCTCCCAAATGGTAACTGCTAACAATAATGTTTTTTTTTTGTTCACAGATGAAGAACTACATGAAGCAGCAGAATAAGACAAACCAGAGGATCCTCCACGAGATCGAGGAAATCAAAAGGACTAAGAAGACTGCTGAAGACTCAAGTCCCATCATGCCGAAAATGCTTGACTTCAACACTCCGGATTTCCTGGGACAAAGGTGTCCAACACCCGCTTATCCTCAGCAAGGATCCTCTGAACTCTTCTAGAAGAGATACTCTGATCAGCATACACAAGGATCATCTATCCTTCAACAAGGATCATCCAGTCAACACTTGAGATCTTCCAACTACCATTCACAAGGATCCTTGGCCTTCCAATCTGGACCCTCAGATTTCCGTCACGGATCCTCCACCCATCAACTTCAAGGATCCTCCATTTTTCAACCAGGATCCTTGGGTTTCCAAATAGGATCCATTATCCATCAACGCCCGGAATCCTACCCTACTTATGGGAAGGAACCTCTTAAGGAACCACAGTCCAAGCTACTGGAGGTCCATGAAGGTGACTTCATACCCATGCAAACCACTGCTCCCGCTGGACCAACTCTTGATGCTGAAATAGTGTACCCTGGACGCAGCTATGGAGTGAGATCTTTTGATCACGCAAGAAGTAACATTTATGATAATCTATCTTTTGGCATTAATCATGGTGGTATGCAGGATACCGGGGTCAACCAAACCATAGCCCGTGAGCTACAAAAGCTCAAGGATATGATATCAAGTGTACCAGGAGTCATCAAACCCATGCCCGAAGTACCAGCAGGAAGCCATAACATATCCAGGTTCGCTCCACCAATTTGTGATGCTGAGATACCAAAGCGCTTCACTGCCCCGAGTATGAAGTTATATGATGGATCCATGGATCCTGAGAAACGTGTGGGCCTTATACTGTGAGATAATGGAAATTAACCCAATTCCAGACATATTGAAAGAAGCTTGCCTGTGTAAGGGCTTTGGCTCAACCCTCACTGGATCCGCCCTTAAATGGCTGCTAAGTCTTCCTCCTTATTCTATTACTTCCTTTTCTCATTTGATCAATCTATTTAATAGTCAGTTTTCATGCAGTAGATCCTTTGAAAAATTAACTAGTGATTTATATAAAGTCGTCCAACGTCGTGGGGAATCTCTTAGGTAGTTCCTTACTAGGTTTGGAAGAGAGGATTTGGAAATTCCAAATTTGGATGTCCCGACAGCTGTTGAGGCATTCAAGATGGGGTTACAAAAGGGACTCTCCATTTTATCAAGATCATGTGATGACCCCTTGCAGGAACTTAGATAAAGTCCGAAACAGAGCTTTAGGATTCATCAGGTTAGAGGAGGATCAAAGAATACAAGATCAACTAAGCACTCCGGTGAAAAGTGAATCTCAAGACAAGAAGCAGGGATCCTACTTCAGAAACAACAACTCCAAACCATACGATAAACTGAATGGACAGAAAATCAATGCTGTGGAGAAGGAAGAGGACGATGAAGATTGTCCAAGAATATCCGATTATTGCTTCTCTGTAGATATGGGAGGATTGATGCTTGCTGTTAGGAGCTTGGGTGACAAAGCAAGATGGCCAAGAAAAAATGAGAAGGCTCCACCCCCCAAAGGACAAATCGAAGTGGTGTGCCTTTCACGAAGACTTCGGCCATATGACTGAGGATTGCATAGCCTTAAGAAAGGAAATAAGCTACCTCCTCGGAAAAGGTTACCTTAAGGAGCTATTCGGGAGAAAGAAGTCCAGGACCCAGGATCCTGAACCACTTCTGGACAAGGCTGCTCCACCTCCCCCCTGAAGCTTAAGTTATTAACATGATCTTTGGAGGCTCTGATACATGCGAAACTTCATATTCAGCTGCAAAAAAGTACGCCAAAGAATGCAAACAGGAGATGGTGAAAGGCCGATCTGGACTTCTACAACAGCCGAGCAAAGAGTTATCTCCTTCGATGAGGATGATCGAGTCAAAGTCCAGGATCCTCACCATGACGGTTTAGTCATTACTTTATTTATTTCTAACCATTATGTACGCAGGATACTCATTAATGGAGGAAGTTCTGTTAACATCATTCAACTGGAAGTACTTAGGAGGATGAATATCACAGAGTCGAAAATTGTCCCACGATCCTCAGTTTGCAGGATTCAGTGGGGAAACGAAGAATACATTGGGGGACATCAAACTACCCATATATATAGAGGGAGTAAATTCTATTCAAAAATTTTGTGTTATCGATTCCTTGTCTTGTTGCAATGTTATTCTTGGCAGGCCTTGGATACACGAAATAAAGGCAGTTCCCTCTACCTACCACCAATGTGTAAAACTGCTTTAAGTGCAGTCCTGGTAAAGGATCACGAAGGTAACCAACACCCTATTTACTATGTAAGTAAAAGTCTCTTTGATGCCGAATCTAGGTACTCGCATTTAGAAAAACTTATTCTTGCTCTAATCATGGCTTCAACTAAGTTAATACATTATTTTAAAACTCATACTATTGTTGTAAAAACTAATTATCCCATAAAAAATGCCCTTAGAAAACCGAAATGTCGGGTAGAATGGCCAAATGGGCTGTAAAACTAAGTGCATATGATATTCAATATGAGCCTAGGAATGCAATCAAGTCACAGTCATTAGCGGACTTTGTGGCTGATTTCAGTAGCGACTTAGAAGAACAAGCCAATCTTGAAGTTCAACAGCTTGAAGAGACCAAGGATCCATGGACGCTCTTCACTGATGGAGCCTCAAATGTCAAAGGAACAGGATTGGGAATACTGCTGAAATCGCCACAGGGGGACATACTACCCCATTCGATAGCTTGTGAATTCCAGGCCACTAACAACGAGGCAGAATACGAGGCACTCATCACAGGTATACAACTAGCCAAAGGTATGAGAATCAAATATCTTCAAATTTTTGTAGATTCATTATTAATTGCTAATCATTTTAATGGCTCATATGCAGTCAAAGATGAGAAATTAATTAAATATTTAGATATAGTAAAGGATCTTGCAGGATCCTTCGATTATTTTACAATTACGCAGGTACCAAGAGAAGAAAAAGCTGGGGCTGATACCTTAGCAAACTTAGCTTCAACTTTGAAGCTCCCAAAGAATGTAAGAATTCCTATTATCCACGTTCTATCCCCTGCAATAGAGGAATGCCAAGCAATGGAGGTAGATGGGAATCTATACATGGATTCTAAGGAGCATTCATTCTGGACCATCCCGATAATGAAGTATATTCAAGATGGAGAAATCCCAAAACAAGAGAACCCCAAAGCTTTAAAAGTCAAGGTATCCCAATATACTATTGTACATAATTTTCTATTTAAGAAATCCATTGCAGGTCCATATTTAAGGTGCATCGAAGGATCCGAGATCCAAGAGGTGCTGAAAGATTTCCATGAAGGAGATTGTGGCAACCATACAGGGGCAGAGCATTATTCTCTAGGATTCTAAGAATCGGATACTTCTGGCCTTCTATGAAGAAGGATGCTATGGAGTACTCCAGGAAGTGCGATGCTTGTCAGAGGTATGGCAACATTCTACATCAACCGGCAGAACTCCTATATCCCATCGTCTCTTCGTGGTCATTCATGAAATGGGGAATGGATATAGTGGGTAAGGTTTCTACGGCTCCAGGGGGAAAAGTCTTCATGTTAGCAATGACAGACTATTTCTCTAAATGGATCGAAGCTGAGGCTTTTCCTCAAGTTAGGGAAAAGGAAGTTATATCCTTTATTAAACGTAACATTATTACTAGATTTGGAATCCCTTCTGAAATTATTTGTGATAATTGTTCCCAATTTATTGGGAAAAGAACTACTAACTTTTGTGACAGTTGGGGAATCAAGATGATCACTTCAACACCAGTCAATCCACAAGCAAATGGCGAAGCAGAATCAAGCAACAAAATCATCATCAACAACTTGAAGAAAAAGCTTGGAGCGAAGAAAAGCAAATGGGCTGAAGAACTACCCTATGTGCTTTGGGCAGATAGGACAACTCCAAAGAATGCCACAGGACAGACGCCGTTCTCATTAGTCTTTGGAGCTGAGGCAGTGATCCCCACTAAAATGGTGTATCCAACAGCCAGAACAAGCATCCGTGATCCTCAGACAAACAACGAGAATCTTATCCAAGATCTAGATACCGTGGAAGAACTTAGAGATCAAGCAACATTCAGGATGGCAGCATACCAACAAAAGATGGCTGGTGCATACAACAAGAATATCAGAATTAGAAGATTTGAAGTGAGAGATTTGGTTCTTCGAAAGGTGTTCCATAATATAACTAATCCCGCTGACGGGAAGTTAGCACCCAAATGGGAAGGTCCTTATTTGATTGAAGCCGATGCTGGAAAGGGATCATATTGTTTGATGAATATGGAAGGTGACATGCTCTCAAGGGCTTGGAATGCGATTCATCTAAAAAAGTATTTTTGTTGATCAGGATCCTGGATCCTAGTCAATTACTTCAGTCCAATACTTGGTAAAATTTTACTTTACGTTTATATTTATAAACATTATGTTAGATTCTTGTTTTGTCAAGTATGTCAAGTTGCAGAAATGCCGAGCAACAGGGCCCTCAAGTGGAAAAAAACGGGTTGGCCAACTCTCTCCTAAGTTTAATCGGCCTTGTCGCCAGGTTTATAAGGTCTTCACCTTATCTCCCGAATTAGGGTTTCTACACCCTCGCTGGAGCGCACGATTATCCGAGTATGATTGGAGGCTATGGGAACAGTGCACTATACGTGGCTGACAATTTCATGGCTAAAAATCGTATCTTGGATCCTATGAATTAACTGGTAGACGTACCATATACACAAGTTAAGGTCAACGCCAGGTTAGGCTCGTCACTGCGTACAACTGGGCCAACGCCAAGGATCGGCTCGTCGCTCGTATTTATTGGGCTTGTCCCGACGTTATATTGGGCTTGTCCCCACGTTTTATTGGGCTTATCCCCATGTTTTATTGGGCTGGTCCCCAAGATAGTTGAATTTGAATCCAACTTTTCTAACTATTACGTTTTCTTTTGATTATTTGCTCTAACAGGTAAATAATACAAGAAGAAAATTTCCAATAATAAAGGATCCTCTATCCTAATGACACAGAAAAATGTGGACCATCCACCCGGATCAAGCTACGTCAAGTGTATCACAAGTTCATACACAAAGCAAAGAGAGAAAGGCGGTTAAGGCTTCATCCTCAAAATAGAGGATCCCTCCACCCTAACCACCTTTCATAATTGTCTTAAGGATCATCGATCCTGAGAATTACAACTACTATTGTTCGAATAAACCACTATCAAGAAAAACCGTTAAAACATCATAAAAAATGGGCTCCGACCTTGTCTAAAATATCCTTCATCGCCCATTGTCGTCACCTACTCCTTCGCCTCACCCCCGTCACCATCACCAGCATCCTTGACCTCCAGAACATTCTCTTTCGCCCCGCTCGTCCCAGCATCCTCATTTCCTTTATCGCCTCCAGCATCCTCCCTCTCTTCCTCAAAGCTAGTCAATTTCTTCTGCGTAATGGCCAGGTTCTCATCGTACAAGGCTTTGAAGTTGGCTAGAGCCTACAAAAAGGCAATAAATTAATGAAGTGGCAAACCATCTATACCTCTGAAAGATGGACAAACATATGCTGGGCACTATGGACTTTTACATCAGGATCCCTCTTTCTCTTCACACTGGCTTTGGAGCTCGTCATCATGGTCTTCGGTGGTGCAAGGCTAGAGGTCTTCATGTGCTTCTTCTCAGAGGAGCGAGAAGAAATAAGGCTGTCCACATCCTCTAACTGGAATTGGCCTAGCAGATTCTTGGAAGGCTTGGTCGCTGATTTCTAGGCACCTACGTAAATAAATAAGAAAAAGATATGTTTTTCTTGGCCTGTTATCTCTCTACTTATACAATTTTTATGATTAAATACAGAATTCTAACTTACTTGACATGGTTTCTGAGGAGCTTGCACTTTTGCTTGACGACTCTTCGCCAACGATTTTGAAGGTCCGATCAAAAAGATCCTGAGACATTAACACTTTCGCCCTCTTAACACCGTCCAATTCAGCGGCAAGATTTGCGAAGTTGGATACTGCACAAAGAGCAACAAGTTTATAATTAGTCAATCATTAATAGAAGGATCACATATCCTCTAGATCCGCTATCCTACCCTTGAGGATCCAGCGGGTTGGCAACAAATTCCCATTTGGGATAGAGTCTCTCAGGACAAAGAAGAACTGATTCTTCCGACTCTGGTCGTTGTGTGTGGTTTTGTTGATTGGAAGGGGCTGGAAAGGCGACGGTCGCATCTTATTCTAATCGACGGTTGCGATGCAGATTTCCCGGGATAAACATAACAGCTGTTATCCATTCACACCTGTCATGTTTGGGGGTAATTGTTGGGACCAGGATTCTTGATCCTTGAGGATCAGCTATTTTTGGCAACTGTTTCCGGGACTAAGGATTCTCGATGGATCAAGGATCCTCAACAGTCGACTTCAGTTATATTCTAATCTATTTTTGCAGGTAAAACACGTGTTTACTGGAATTCCTATTTTTACGGATGGGATATTTTACCAGGTCTCGCCTTCTCGTCCACGCTCCTAAACAATCGGGTTGAAAGAGTAAAACAAACGTGGCCGGATTTATAGGAATTAGTTAGTAGACGTTATAATTCTTTGTATTTATACTGAATTAGAGCTGATCATAACACACAACAGATAGCACATCCAGAACTCTCACCAAGAACACCTTGTAATCACGATCAGCTTTGATTCCATCTCTTGTAATCTTTTGAGCTTAATACAATCGGTAGTGATAGTTTTCACTACCCGAGGTTTTTATGCAGGCAGGATACTAGTTACCAAGGGCTTTTCTTTGTATAAATCTTGTTGTCCAACCTTTACAATTACTACTTTGATTATTTTGTTCATACAAGCACCAATCCTCACATACGAATTTGGTTACGTGATCCTTAGACCGATTTTGACAAAAACAATACATATTGTTATATATATATATATATATATATATATATATATATATATATATATATATATATATATATATATATATATATATATATATTTTCTTGGATACATCTTTGAACATGCCTTTAACTCTTTCTATACCAAACAAGTATCATTTATAAGCATTCATATGGCATATACTTACCACTTAAGTTAAGTGTATTAACTAATCACATTGGAGTATGCACACAGCCCCAAAAACATGACAGAGAAATGGGGGCTAGAAACTCACCTGTAGTCGGTTTCTTTCCGAGTTAATTGTGATACCCCTCCTTAACTGTGCATGGCTAACTGTGTAATAAATACAAGTATTAATTAACTACTTCTTAAACAAATCATACTTCTAGGTTATTGAAGTCCCTAACGAACGAGGGTCCGGGGGCGGCGCTCCTGGTAGCAGGGTCTTGGGGCCGCAGCCCTCAGGGTCCAAGGGGCAGAGCCCCTGGCTGGGGTCGAGCTGCAAGGTCAGCTTGGAAAAATTTTATCCCCATTAATAAGTCTTTATTAAATTTTCATTAGAAAAATGAATTGGGTTGAGTTATTTTCATTATTAAGCCTTTATTAAAATTTCATCAGAAAATGAATTGGTTAAGTTTTATAACAATTTGGATCGCATGTAAAACCAATCGCATCGCATGGCTAAAAGGAATCGCATCGCATGGACGCAAACCAGTCGCATCGCATGGACGCAACTAGTCGCATTGCATGGACAAAACCATTCGCAGCGCATGCTGAATGTTAATCGCATCGCATGATAAAAAAATTGTATCACATGACTCTAAACAAATTGCATTGCATGCTCGTGCGATGCGATTTCTTTTCGTGCGATCAGAATCCTCGTTTCCTTTATTTTACCATTTTCCAGCCATTCTTCTCCGTGACCCTTCGTTATGACCCGATTTTACCCTTTTTATGGGTTTTGGGTTGTCCCAACTTTGTCTACTCGTGCTTTACAAAGCTCCGAACGTTTCTTTTTCGTCCCATGTTGGACTCGTTAGCTCACAACTCATAAAGTTTATATTTTTCTTACATCTCACAACCTGATCTACCATTATATCAGGTTACATGTCAAAACCGACCTCAAAGACTTAACCTTTTTAACAAATCTCACCTTACGGTCTCGGGTTTGGTTCGGATCTGGACCAACCCGCGGGTCTCAACGAGTTCTTGTTGCTTGGTGATGCTTAAACGCAAACCTTCTTGGCTGTCTTAATTTGTAGAAAATATAAGATGAAGAGAGCTCGCGGGTGTGTGTTCTTGAGGCTGAGAGTGTTTGGGTGGAATGAGGGTGATGGAAATGAGTAGAAGGAAGATTTTGGAGTTTATATACTCATACTCTCATAATCTATAGGCCTTAAGGGCCCATACCCATTCTCAAGCCCAATCTTATATCCATACCCAACATAACTTAAACACTACACACAATTAATATTAACAAAATTTCCTTTATGTATTATTAAAAGTAGGATGTTACAACATGGCCAATTTTTTCGCATTATACTACACAGGATCCATTAAAATGGTTACTAATTAACAAAGAATTGACGTATACCTTTAGATATTATTTGATCTTCATATCCTTAGCCAGCTGCAATTATGCAATTAAAGCTTCGTATTATGCTTCGTTATTTGTTGCTTGGAATCCACAACTGATAGATTGGGGTATAATGTCCCTCTGTGGCTATTTTAGTATGATATCAAGCCCTGATCCTCTTATATTGTATGCTCCATCGGTGAATAGGATCCATTCTTCGTTTGTCTCATGGAGCTGCTGGACTTCTACATCTGCTTCTTGTTGGATATCGCTACTGAAATCAGCCACAAAATCTGCTAGAGCTTGTGATTTGATTGCCGTTCTAGGCTCATATATCATATTGTAAGCACTAAGTTTCACAGACCACTTTGTCATCCTTCCTGACAATTCTAGTTTTCTCAAAAAACACTTGATAGGATAATTAGTTTTAACATGAATGGCATGTATTTCAAAATAAAGTCTAACTTTAGTTGATGCCATGACTATTGGAAGAATTATTTTTTCAAGGTGAGGATACCTGGTTTCCGTATCTAATAGGCTTTTACTTACATAATAAACACGATGTTGTTCGCCTTTTGATCTTTGACGAGCACAACACTTATGGTGATCTTGGATGACGCCAAGTACAAGGATAAAGGTTAATTGTCTTCTGGCTTAATCAACAATTTTGCTAAGAATTAATATGTCTTCAATTCTTGGAATTCTTTCTCATTGTTGGGATCTGGATCTCAATCTATAGCTAATGATCACAATTACACTAATGAAACAGTAAACAGCTGACCTAATCCTTTGAACGGATTAGTGTCACATTAATTGAACCCATACTTGAATTATGAACTAATTAGTATTGTTAAAGTAAATTAGCAGCAGAAATCATAAAGATATTTGAGGTTTCATATGGAAGAACAACTTTGCACTAATTATAATCGAATGATTACAATCTATTGCTCCCCCCTCAACCTTAGCTCATCATTCACTCTGATTTTTTGGTACAAGAGTACACTAATTAGGTGAATTTTGTGATGTGTAAAGTGTTAATGAAGAAGAGACTCTCTTTTTCATTATATACATGTGTGAAACTACTGATGAACTGTTACAAACAACTGTTTATTAAAAGAATCCTGTGCTAATTGCTGATCTTTACTGAAATAACTAATGTTTGTATCATTGGTTGTTAGTCTTCAGTTGTTTGGATTTTCAATAGTTTGCTTGAGTAGTTGTTTTGTCTTCATTTCTTTCATGTCAGAACTTTGTAGGGTCAAATGTTTGTAGTAGTAGTATGACAAAACACCATAATGGAGCATAACTGATGTTTGTATCATTAGTTGCTTAGTTTCTGGCCATCAGTTCTTTGCTAGGTTCAAAACTTATGTTGCTCATTCCATTCAAACTTTTTATTCTCTCTCAAGATATCATAAGATTCCTTGCATCTTTCTGAGGATCTTGAAGTAAATTTGTTAAGTGATGCTACTCCTCCTGTAAATCTTTGAACATCCTTGGTATTTGCTGGAGATTTCAGATTAAGGATTGCTTTAATCTGCTCTGGACTTACTTCTATCCCTCTCTTGGTGACCATATATCCCTAGATTTTTCTTGCTTCTACACCAAAATGGCACTTTGATGATTCAACTTCATATTGAATTTGTCCAGGATGTCAAATGCTTCCTAAAGATCCTCAGTTCTTTTAGATTTAACCACTATATCGTCAATGTAAACCTCCATTGTGTCCTTCAACTTGTCTTTAAACATCATGTTGACTAGTGTTTGGTAGGTTGCACCTGCATTTGTAAGACCAAATTGCACTGCAGTATAACAATAAATACATGTAGGTATCATGAAGGCAATATCCTCTTGATCTGATGGTTCGATATGAATTTATTGATATCCTAAAGAAGCATCCACCATCGAAGCTATGTGTGGCAGAGAGAAAGGATCCTTCGGGCATGCTTTGTTGTGGTCGGTGAAATCCACGGGAACTCTCCATTTTCCATTCTTCTTGTGCACTACCACCACGTTAGCGAGCCATCCAGGAAATTTTACCTCTCTTATCATCCCTGTTTTGAATAGCCTTTCTACCGGTTTCTTGGATAATCGTGTTCTTCTCCGGGCGCATATTTTCTTATCTTTGATGTATAGGCCTGAAACTATTATATATACAAAGTTTATGAGTAATAATATCTTTAGAAATACCTGTCTTGTATTAATATTTCCAGATGAAGGCTGATTTTCTCTTTCTTTCAGATACTTGAGGAACTTGGACTCAATATCCTCACGGACACGTGATCCTAATAATATCTTTTTATCAGAATCTTCGGGACATATGATAACTTCTTTTACATGTTGTTCTCTTGCTTATAATACCTCGCGGCCTTTTTACTTTAATTACTATGCCTACCTTGACTTTAAGGATGGTTTCATAGAGGATGTATAACAATCTTTGGCTTTTTACTGATCACTTATTATGTTGGCAGCTCCCTATGGGGTTGGCATCTTGATACATTGATGATACGTTGAGGGTACTGCTTTCATATCATGGATCCCCAGTCTTCCAATAATAGCATTGTAACAGGATAACGAATCAATGACACAAAATCTTTGGATTGAATTCACC